>NW_025399724.1:0-5856 GCF_016433145.1 Gracilinanus agilis
CTCCCTCTCTCTCTCTCTCTCTCTCTCTCTCTCTCTCTCTCTCTCTCTCTCTCTCTCTGTGTGTGTGTGTGTGTGTGTGTGCATTTTCCCCTTTCTATCTACCTCCTAGTTTTCCCTAGACCTTCCCTTTTCTAATTTAAATAAAACCTATCTATTCTAAATTCTAAAGTTGCTCTCTGATCTTTTATTTGAGACAGGAATGGCTCTGGTCAATTTCCCCCTGCCCAGGCTGGACTGCTACCTCCCTTCCCTTCCTCTACCTTCCTCTCTCCTTTCTCCCATTCCTCTAATCCTTCTACCTTCACCCCTTCACTTTCACCTCACATTTTATTTTCTACCCCGTGATCATTTGGGAGACCAGTCTCCCCAATGGATCATAACAAACATAAAAAAGTTTACAATTAGGGCAGCTGGGTAGCTCAGTGGAGTGAGAGTCAGGCCTAGAGACAGGAGGTCCTAGGTTCAAACGTGGCCTCAGCCACGTCCCAGCTGTGTGACCCTGGGCAAGTCACTTGACCCCCATTGCCCACCCTTACCAATCTTTCACCTATAAGACAATACACCGAAGTACAAGGGTTAAAAAAAAAGAAAAAGAAAAAAAAAAGTTTACAATTGCAATAAAAAAAGTATATCAATACAAGGGGAGAATGGTAACGATTTTTACAATATAAAGAAATCAAACACTTGGTGCTTCTTTTACAAAAAATTTCAGGGGACAGCCCCCTTCTTTCACAACAAAATATATAGATACATAAAACAAATGCATTTTAAACAAAACAGATGAATTTTTAACAAAATAAATGGATTTAAAACAAAACCAGATTAATGAATTTTAAACAAGACAAATGAATTTAAAAAAACCCCAAAGTTCAAAAATTTTGCACATCTGGTTGCTCTCATAGGTTCCTGGATCAGCATGCATCTCCTGAATCTCCATGTGGTCTCCATGGGTATCTCCATTTGGATTCCAGGAGGTAGAAAATCTCTTTTCCTAAAATAACCTAAACTCTCCATATAAAATAAAAACACATAGTTGAACCCCAGGAGTTCCCCTTGTCTGACAGACTGTTACTGTTGGCTCTCGTTGTTTTGCCTAGGCTAATGGGGAACTTAGCCACCAGCCTTTAGTTCTTTGTTCTTCTTCTAATTTGAATCTGACTGTGATACTCTATTTCTCAAGTAACTGCTTAAGTAACTTAACTGCTGGTTAGCTATACGGTACTTAGATGCTGTAGGAATCCAAGAGAGAAACACAGTCTGTTAGTATAATCTGTGGACCCCATCAGGGCCAACGTAGTTTGCAAAGTCTCTAAGCTGGTTTCTGCGACCTGAAAATCAGGTCCCAGAATGGATGGCCTATCCAAAAAATCTTTGACCCCTCTCTATGGCTCTTCTTTTTGAAAACAAATTAATTTAATTTTTAGGATAGCCTCAAGTTTTATAAAAAGCCTAAATACCATATAGCAAACCAGCACTTAATGAGTTAACAGCCTTTTTTTGTTCAGCAGAGTAAAGCTGCAGCTGTGGTTATATCTGTCTTACTGCTCCAGGCATCCCAAGGTCACAGAGTGGCAGGCTCAGGCAAAATTCCACTTTAGATAAAGTGAGGCTCATTTTTAACCTGGGGACTTTTTCTCATCTGGCATGATCTTCATAAGAAAATGCTGGAAGCCATTGAGAGAAACAGAGTCTCTAATAGACATTTTTATCTGAACCCCTCTCGATGGCTCTTCCTTATTGAAACATATTAAATTAGTTTTGAAGACAGCCTCAAATATTATAAAATGCCTATGAGTAAACCAGCAGTTAAGAGGTTAACAGTTTCTCTTTAAGACAGAAATGCAGAAAATTAAGCTCAAAACTGTTCTCAGACAGTCAAGGTCAAAACTGGACAAAAGTTAGACAAGACTCATCCAGCAGGTGCTTTCCTCCCTATAAGGTATAAGACTCAGCCTTGGGACTTTTTTCTCATCCAGCATTACCTTCATGAGAAAATTCTTTGTAAAGCTATAACTTTATTGTGCTTTGATATGACATAATCTGTATTTCTGTATAACTGTGAAGTCTTTTGTATTTGTGCGTGAATTGTGTTTGGTATACATTACAAAAATAAAATCCTAAACTCATTGCAAGAGATTCAGGAGCAATTATGAGCTAACAGAAAGATCATCTCCCATGTCCTGTCTCTTTCTTTATCAACTAAGCCACCCTTATCACATTATCTGGAGATGTTGGATAGCTTTCAACAAGAAAGTTCTTTGTAAAACCATATACTAATCATGATGTAATTTCTTTAACCTTGGCATATCTGCACAGCTGTGAAACTTCTTTTGCTTTGTGTGAAAAAGTGTTTTTTGAATACTGTATATAATAAAATCTCAAGTTCATTGCTGGTTGGAGGAGCAGCCATGAGCTAATGGCAGCCCCAAGTATCAGATTCATTCTTTCTCACCTAAACCGTCACCTCGCAGACCCCTGGAGCTGTTGGATAGTTTGCAACAATTCAAAGAACAACTAATCCCAATAATATACAAATTATTTCACAATAAATAAAGGAGTTCTACCAAATTCCTTTTATGATGCTAATATGGTACTGATTCAAAAGCCAAACAGACCAAAAAACAGAGAAAGAAAACTACAGACCAATCTCCTTCATGAACGTAGATGCAAAAATCTTAAATAGAATACTAGCAAAAAGACTGCATCAAGTGATCACGAGGGTTATTCATTATGATCAGGTGGGATTTATACCAGGAATGCAAGGATGGTTCAATATTAGGAAAACCATCCACATAATTGACCATATCAACAAGCAAACCAACAAAAATAACATCTCGATAGATGCAGAAAAAGCCTTTGATAAAATACAACACTTATTCCTATTGAAAACATTTGGAAGTATAGGAATAGAAGGGCCTTTCCTAAAAATAATAAACAGTATATATCTAAAACCATCAACAAGCATCATATGCAATGGGGATGAATTAGAAGCCTTCCCAATAAGATCAGAAGTGAAACAAGGATTCCCATTATCACCTCTATTATTTAACATTGTAATAGAAACACTAGCTGTAGCAATTAGAGAAGAAAAAGAAATTGAAGGTATTAAAATGGGCACTGAGGAGACCAAGTTATCACTCTTTACAGATGATATGATGGTCTACTTAAAGAATCTTAGAGAACCAACTAAAAAGCTAGTGGAAATAATCAACAACTTTTGCAAAGTTGCAGGATACAAAATAAACCCACATAAATCATTAGCATTTCTATATATCTCCAACACATCACAGCAGCAAGAGTTAGAAAGAGAAATGCCATTTAAAATCACCCCAGACAAAATAAAATACTTAGGAATCTATCTGCCACGACATACACAGGAATTACACAAACAAAACTACAAAACACTTTCCACACAATTAAAATTGCATCTAAATAATTGGAAAAAATTAATTGCTCATGGGTAGGATGAGCTAACATAATAAAAATGACCATTCTACCCAAATTAATCTATTTATTGAGTGCCATACCTATCAAACTATCAAAAAATTTTTAATGAATTAGAAAAAACTATATCAAAGTTCATTTGGAAGAACAAAAGATCAAGAATATCAAGGGAAATAATGAAAAAACCATGTGATGGAAGGAGGCCTAGCAATACCAGATTTTAAACTGTACTACAAAGCAGTGGTCATCAAAACGATATAGTATTGGCTAAGAGACAGAAGGGAGGATTAGTGGACTTGGGACAAATGACCTCAGCATGACAGTCTATGATAAACCCAAAGAGCCCAGCTTTGGGGACAAAAATCCACTATTTGACAAAAACTGCTGGGAAAATTGGAAAACAATATGGGAGAGATTAGGTTTAGATCAACATCTCACACCCTACACCAAGATAAATTCAGAATGGGTGAATGACTTGAACATAAAGAAGGAAACTATAAGCAAATTAGGTGAACACAGAATAGTATATTTGTCAGATCTTTGGGAAAGGAAAGATTTTAAGACCAAGCAAGAGTTAGATAAAAATTATAAAATGTAAAATAAATAATTTTGATTACATTAAATTAAAAAAGTTTTGTACAAACAAAATCAATGCCACCAAAATTAGAAGGGAAGCAACAAATTGGGAAAAAATCTTTATAACAAAAACCTCTGATAAAGGTCTAATTACTCAAATTTATAAGGAACTAAATCAATTGTACAAAAAATCAAACCATTCCCCAATTGATAAATGGGCAAGGGACATAAATAGGCAATTATCAGGTAAAGAAATCAAAACTATCAATAAGCACATGAAAAAGTGCTCTAAATCTCTAATATTTAGACAAATGCAAATCAAAACAACTCTGAGGTATCACCTCACACCTAGCAGATTGGCTAAAATGACAGCAGGGGAAAGTAATGAATGTTGGAGGGGAGGTGGTGAAATTGGGACAATAATGCATTGCTGGTGATGTTCTGAATTGATACAATGATTCTGGATGGCAATTTGGAACTATGCCCAAAGAGCGCTAAAAGATTGCCTGCCCTTGGATTCAACCATACCACTGCCTGGTTTATACCCCAAAGAGATCATAAAGAAAAAGATTTGTACAAAAATATTTATAGCTGCAGTCTTTGTGGTGGCAAAAACCTGGAAAATGAGGGGATGCCCTTCAGTTGGGGAATGGCAGAACAAATTGTGGTATATGCTGGTGATGGAATACTATTGTGCTCAAAGGAATATTGAATTAGAGGAATTCCATGTGAACTGGAATGATCTCGAGGAATTGATGCAGAGTTAAAGGAGCAGAACCAGGAGAACATTGTACACAGAGATTGATATACTGTGGTACAATTGAACATAATAGACTTCTCTACTAGCAGAGATGCAAGGATCGAGGACAACTATGAGGGACCTATGGGAAAAAACAAACACTATCCACATTCAGAGGAAGAACTATAGGAGTAGAAACACAGAAGAAAAACAACTGCTTGAACACATGATTTGATTGGGATACTATTGGAGATGTAGACGCTAAACAATCACCTTAATGCAACTATCAAGAATATGGAAATAGGTCTTGACCAATGATACATGTAAAACCTAGTAGGATTGCGTGCCCTCTATGGAGGGGGAGTTTGGGGGAGAGGGAAAGAACATGAATCATGTAACCATGGGAATGTATTTTAAATAAAAATTTTAAAAATTTTAAATGAATATAAAATATTATATTTTTATAAGATTTATTAGTAATCACTAGAAATAAAAAAAATAAAGATATAACAAGATGGAACCACATGCCATGGCTAATCTACCTATTCAAACACCCACTATTCCCAGCTCCAAGCCACCATAGCAAGACATGAGCCCTGGACATGCCAGACCCCTCAATTTTATCCCGCTGTCTATGTCAGTGTGTAAGGACAGGAAGCCAGTGAACTCTTGGGAAATGTAGTTCAAAAACCCAAAATTTCCAATAACACATCATCTCTTTGGGATACAGACCTTATTACTGGATCTACAAATGGCTATTTAGTCTTTTGAGCATAGTTCTAAATTGCCCTCTAGAATGACTGGACCACTTTACAACTCCAACAATAATTTCATTAGTGTTCCAGTTTTGCCATATCCCCCTGTAACATTTATCATTTTCCTTTACTGTCATATTGATTAATCTGAAAGGCATGAAGTGATCTCAGAGTTGTTTCAATTTGCATTTCTCTAATCAATAGTGGTTTAGAACAGTTTTTCATATGGGTTAATTCACAGCTTTGAATTTTTCATCTGAAAACTGCTTGTTCATATATTTTGACTATTTATCAATTGCGGAATGATTTGTGTTTCTACAGATTTGACTCAGTTCTCTATAT
>NW_025399725.1:0-3511 GCF_016433145.1 Gracilinanus agilis
GGAAGAAAGAAAGGAAGAAAGAAAGGAAGGAAGGAAGGAAGGAAGGAAGGAAGGAAGGAAGGAAGGAAGGAAGGAAAAGAAAGAGGGAGGGAGGAAGAAAGGAAGGAAGGGAGGGAGGGAGAAGGTAAAAGATGATGAATGGATGTTTGGATGGATGGATGGATGGATGATATATTGTTAAAGTATACTTAAAATATCAAAGTCCTATATTTTTTGCTCTAAAAATTACAGACTTCAGTCTATCACTGAATATAGTTCTTGTCCCATTCCCATCCCACCTATGTCTGGAAATTTCTTTGTTAAGGCCTTTCCTGATTACACACATGCATGCATATACACACACACACACACACACACACACACACACACACACACCCTCTCCATCTCTTCTATCTCTGTCTTTTATCTGTCTATATACATGCTGTCTCTTTTCTCAGTGAAAGTAAGCTCCTTATGGACAAGAATTTTTTTTCCTTTTTCCTTGTCTGTCCAGCAGTTAGAATAATGCTTGTTTATTGACTGATTGATTTCTACATTTTTATATAAAATTTCTACTTTTCTGAAGTAAAATTAAGAAACCCTACCTATTCTTTCCCTGATTCCTCTTTAGTCATCTGTAAGGGTTAAAATAGGAGTTTTGACAAAATAAGAGAGCAGCTTTTAATAATTTAAATTTTAATGAGAATACAGAGTGTGAGTTAATATTATCCCTTTAAGGCAGAGAAAAGAAAACTTCTAGCAGCTTCTAACAATGAACAATTTAGTTTAATTAAAATAGAGATAGTGTGAAAGGAGCAGATCCAGGAGAACATTGTAAACAGAGACTGATACACTGTGGTACAATCGAACATAATGGATTCTTCTCTACTAGCAGCAATGTAAGGATCCAGAGCAAGGCTGAGGGATTTATGAGAAAGAAAACTAGCCACATTCAGAGGAAGAACTGTGGGAGGAGAAACACAGAAGAAAAACAACTGCTTGAACACATAGGCTGATGGGGATATTATTGGGGATGTAGACACTAAACGATAACTCTAGTCCAACTATCAATGATATGGAATTAGGTCTTGATCAATGATACATGTAAAACCCAGTGGAATTGTGTGACAGCTAAGGGGTGTTAGGGAGGTTTGGGGGAGAGGGAAAGAACATGAAATATGTAACTAGGGGGAAATATTAAAAATTAAAATTAATATATATATATAATTGGCTCTGCCCAGATATAAGCCAAAAAGAATAGTAAAATAAAACAAAATAGAGATAGTAAAAGAATATAATAAAATGAATATAGTAAGGGAGAGAAATATAGGAAAGAAGTAGAGGAAGAAAATTTCCTAATGAATGCCTAAATAGATTTCCTATAACTACCTATAATAACAACCACCAACTAATCAGCAACCCACACCACTAGCAATCAACCCCCCAATGACCAACCCACACCCAGCAGCCAACTTCCCAGCAACTTCCAGCCCTAACTGTCAGCAACTGACTCCCCTTTTTGGATCTCACTTCCTGTCTCTATGATTCTTCCTTCCTGTCTCCATGGTTTCTCCTTCCTGTCTCTATGGTTTCTACTTCCTATCACTGAGGGCTGGTTAATCCCTACACATCTCTATGGTAAAAAGACCTCCAGGTCCCCCATTAACTTGAAAAAAATAATAAAGAATTCGTTTTTATACATCCAAAGAGTCATTCGAAAAAGTTGCATTAACTAATGATAGATGTCATGTATTATTTAATATTTTCTCTTGTAAATCTATAACTTTCTCATACTTCAGAGGACAAATATTTCCTTATGATTTTGTAACTCCAAGAGAAAGTGCTAACATTTTACTAGATATTCATAAATTCACTAACCCTCTCTTTAATAACATCTAGAATTTTAGGAGGCAGCTGAGTGGCTCAGTGGGTAGAGAGTCAGGCCTAGAGATGAGAGGTCCTGGAATCAAATCTCTCCTCAGACACTTCCTAGTTGTGTGACTCTGTGCAAGTCACAACTGCCATTGCCTAGCCCTTACCGCTCTTCTGTCTTAGAAACAATACATAAAATAGTACAATAATAAATAAATAAATAATAAAGGGGTCACGAAGTCCAAATAAGATCACATATGTCACAGTACATTTCAAAGGTTAAAGTGAGGTAGACACATAATCTCTGTTTTATCAAGGCAGCCAAGGAGCATAAAAGAAGTCAATGAGGCACTCTACTCTTGGAGGACTGAGATGGCTTTAAGTATAGCACACATAAGGTTATAGAGTCAGAGAACTAGAGATGAAAACTAACTCTGAGCTCAACTAATTCAACTCTCTCTTTGTACAGATAAGGAAATTAGAGTCCAAGAGATGATTTGCATATAATTATGCAGTGATAAATATCACTAACAGGATTGGAATCCAGATCTTTTGTTTTAATAGAGCACTAGGTCAAAAGTCAAGAATACATGTGTTCAAATACAGGTTAGACACTGTGTGACCCTGGGTAAGTCATTTAATCTCTGGGTATCCCAGGTTTTTTTTTCCTTAACTTTAAAATGAGGATAATTTTAGCACCTACTTCAGAGTTTTTATGACAGTCAAATGAGATAATACTTTTAAAAAAATTTTTAAATATGTCATAATACCTGGCACAAAGTAGTGCTATATACAAATGTTTATTTCTATCCCCATTCCCAACTCCAGATTGTCTTATCTCAAGACATTACAACCTTTTCGGTAAACTTATCCTAAAGCCTTGTTCATTATTCCATCTTCATAAAGTCATTTTTGCAGAAGAATCAGATGCATTGGCCTTATACAGCTATTTATAGAGATGTTTTTATATAGAGTGTATAATTGGCGCCTAGCCATAATACCTAGAGAGCTGTGACTGGTACAGAAGAATGAAAGATTATAATTGCCTTCAAACATTCCTTCATCCATCCACTCACTCATTCATTTATCTTTCCAAAATTGTATTCCCACTTCTTATTTGGGCTCAAGTAGAACCAAAGTCATTTCAGCTGGGGGAGGCTTCAGGAGTCACCTACTTCAAGCCTCTCATTTTAAGCAAAGCAAAGGGAGACCTAGACGAGGGAAGTGACTTCTCCAAGGTGGCACAGATCATAAACTTCAGAGCCAGTTTTTATACTCATGAATCACGGCTCTGAGTTAAAAGTTTGTTCCACAATGCTGTCTACTCGAGAACCAGACCAGGAAAGAGGACCATGTGGGCAAAGGGAAGTAACACGCTCTCATCTTTCTTCCTGTCTTCTGCCATGTTCTCTCCATTGAATTCTATGCCTCCAAAATTGGAAGCAGAGATAGGTAGGCTGAAGGGATGATTGAACACAAGCCAGAAGTGAAGTTCCATATACCTTATCTGGGTTCACAAACCAAAGGCAAATATAACATAATATATAATATAATATAATATAATATAATATAATATAATATAATATAATATAATATAATATAATATAATATAATATAATATAATATAATATAATATAATATAATATAATATAATATAATA
>NW_025399726.1:0-4012 GCF_016433145.1 Gracilinanus agilis
GAAAGGGTGAAGGAGAGGGACCAGGAAGGATGGAGAATGAGAACATGAGAGAGGAGGGGGTAGAGAGGGAAAGAGAGAAGGGGAGAAAAGAGAGTAAAGGGAGAAAAAAAGGAGATGAAATGAAAAGTAATTTGGTATCTTGTGAGGCTGTTTTTAGCATTTCCTGTATCCAAGGAGACAATTGTGGTTTCTTTCCTTTTGCAAATCATTTATGTGTAACTGCTTTTTCCATTTTAATACAGGGAATGGAGATGGAAAAGACAGAGAGAAAGAAACACCAAAGAGGGAGGACTGACACAAATTTATTTTTCTTATTAAAAACCCTCTTAAGGCAATAGTTTTCTCAGTCCAAATTTAGCCTTTATTCCTAATATAAATCTACAAAAGAATTATAACCCTTATCCTTCATTTATTTACAATATTCCATGAGTATTTATTTGAGAAATTTACTGTTTTCTATTTCTCCTTTTATTATCTACAGACCATATTGTGTCACAGTAGAAATTTAATAGGGCTCCCTCCCCGCCAAAAAAGTTCCTATAATTATTTTTATTGATTGTTCTTTAAATGAATGTTTTTTTAATTGAAAAACTATTATAAACCTGTGCTTAGGTTTTTTTTTTTTGCACAAACTTTAGGGAAACAGGTTTTGAAAACTGCTTTATTTTGTTCTTGATTTCAAATTAACCTTTTTAATTTTTTCTAACAATGAATTTTTTTCTTTTTTAATCACATTTTTAAATTTCCAATGTACATTTTAAAGTAATCAACTTAATTTAATTGTTTACTTTATTTTAATCTACTGATCTTTTTCTAGACAAACATTTTAGCATTATACAATGATTTTGCACAATGGAAAATCCAGAAAGTGAGGTAAGTATGATTTCTCTTATTGTGAATTTTTTCTTTTATTTGAAAATTTTTATTAAATTAATTAATTTAGAATATTTTTCCATGGTCCCATGATTCTTGTTCTTTCTCTCCCCTCCTCCCACTCCTTAGAGTCTACATCCCCAATGATATCCCCATCGAACCATGTGATCAAGCAGTTGTTTTTCTTGTGTTTCTACTTCCGTGATTCTTTCTCTAGCTGTGGATAGTGTTCTTTATATTTTTATATATTTATTTTAAGGAGACAAAAATATTTATAATTTAGAATAGATTTAGTGAGTTAAATGATTATCTTTAGACAGCTAGAGTAGTGAAGCTAAGCCTGATTTCATTCAAACAAGAAAAAGTCCCGTGAGGGACAGAGGGTTTTGGGAATTTAATTAGAAATATTAGTTCAGGGTAACATATCTTCTAGTCAATTTTTGTTTTCTCATACTGTCTCTGATACTTCTCGTAGTCATTAATAAATTATAGAGATCTTGCTGTATAACCAGAGACTTATCTGCGTGGCCTAGGGTGGTCGTTGGATGTAAAGAATGAAACAGATTGGAAGCACTGCTTGTTAGCTCAAAGTGCTCCGAGGTACAATGGAGTCACCAGTTTATTATATAGAAAAGATCCCCTTCCCCCAAAAGCCCAAGAAAGTTTCCCACAATTACAGAGAGCAGTATTTTTACTATAGTCAAAACGAAAGCCTTAGAGGCTTCCACGTGTAGATAAAAACCAAGCTAAACTATCAACTATATGTGTTATCATTAAGTGTAATCTGGAACATTTTGTTAGGCAGGAAAGCCCCTGAATTTCTCAGCCTTGATGGTATTAAACAATATTTTTGAGCCTCGTTATTTTACTTTAATTCTGGGCAAAATGCCTCCACTAAGAGTTCGACCTTGGCTGTACCAGGCAGCTGTATTCTTGGTCAAAGGGGAACTGTGTTAACCCTCCTCCTGCTGGATTACTGAGAGCCCAAAGCTTTTTCAATAAGACTATATTGCTTTTTAAATAAAGGTGTGAATTATGAAAGGAATCAAAAGAGGAATCTCAGATTTTTATCTTAGATAGCCCATTTCAGCCTCGTACCTGAGAAAGATCAATATACCACTCTGCCAGTCTGTATTGATCTTTTGATGGGGTCCAGTTAAAAATAAAAATATCTAGTTGAGATTCTAATTTCTCTTAATAGCTTCCCACATAATCCCAATTTTCTTTAAATTAACATGATTTATTACACAGGAAAACTTTGAATAATGAAAAGTTATAAATTGGTTATAATGATCAGTTATAGCTGGATCTGATAGGATTTACAGATAAAATTGTTTGTTTACAGCTCTCTACAATAAATAGCTTTTGTAGTAGTCTGTATCCAGCCAGTTTTATCTACCGCCAGAATCCAGCTAGGCCCCAACCACTTTAGTGGTACCTATATCAACTAATCAATACCAACTGACAACCAACTGGTCACAATCAATACCACTATCAAATTTAACCATAACAGTTTATCATTTGGGGAATGACTTGAATGCTTATAAATTTGACTTAGTTCTTAATATATTTGAGAAATGAGACCTTTACCAGAGAAATTGTTATAAAATTTTCCCCAATTTGTAGCTTCCCTTCTAATTTTGTTTGCATTGGTTTTGTGCATACAAGACCTTTTTAATTTGATATAATCAAAATGTTTCTTTTTATATCTTGTAATGTTCTCTATCTCATTTTAATTTTTCATTTTTCATTTTTTTTATTTTATAATAAAAGATTTTTCCATGGTTACATGATTCATGTTCTTACTCTTCCCCCTCCCCCCCGTAGATGACTTCCATTTCCACTGGTTTTCACATGTGCCATTGATCGAGACCTATTTTCATATTGATAGTTGCACTGGAGTGGTTGTTTAGAGTCTACATCCGATGTAAGCATTTTATCCTTGTTTAGTTCCCTATAAAGGCTTAATCAGGATTACCTTTCTGTTTGTTTTAAATCCTTTATTTTAACTTCAAACTTTGATAGAAGTCTCTTCATCATGAATCCTCAGGAGTCCTCTTATTTCATTAAAAGTTTATTTTGCCCCCTGAAACACCATACTCCTTTCTGCTGGGCAATATATTCTTGGCTATAGCATATAGTCTTTACCCTCTGGAATTCTGCATTTCAGGTTCTCCTCCACTTCAGAGAACTAACTGATAAATTCTGTGTGATTCTCATTGTGGCTTCTCAGTCATTGAAATCTTTTTTTCTGTTTACTTGCAACATATTTTCTTTGACTTGAAAACTCCAGATTTTGGTTATGTTTCTTGGAATTTTCATTTTGGTGGATCTGTTTTTTATTTTTTAATTTTAATTTTGAATATTTTCCCCTAGTTTCACTTGTCATGTTCCCTCCCTCTCCTCCAAACCTATCAAACCCCCCTTACCTGAAGCACAATTCCATCGGGTTTTACATGTATCATTGATCAAGACCTAATTCCATATTATTGATAGTTGGACTAGAGTTATTGTTTAGTGTCTAAATCCCCAGTAATATCCCCATCAACCTGTGTGTTCAAGCAGTTGATTTTCTTCTGTGTTTCTCCTACCACAATTCTTCCTCTTAATGTGGCTAGTTTTCTTTCTCATAAGTCCCTCAGCATTGCTCTGGATCCTTGCATTGTTGCCAATAGAGAAGTCCGTTATGTTCGATTGCACCACAGTGTATCAGTCTCTGCGTACAATGCTCTCCTGGATCTGCTCCCTTCACTCTGCATCAATTCCTGGAGGTCATTCTAGTTCACATGGAATTCCTCCAGTTCTTTATTCCTTTGAGCACAATAGTATTCCTTCACGAACAGATACCACAATTTGTTCAGCCATTCCCCAATCAAAGGATATTCTCTTATTTTCCAATTTTTTTGGCACCACAAAGACCGTGGCAATAAATATTATTGTACAAGTCTTTTCCCTTATTATCTCTTTGGGGTATAATCCAAGCAGTGCTAAGTTTGGATCAAAAGGCAAATAGTCTTTTAAAGCCCTTTGAGCATAGTTCCAAATTGCCATGCAGAATGGTTGGATCAGTTCACAACTCCATCAGCAATGCATTAATGTCCCAATTTTGCCACATCCCCTCCAACATTCATTACTCTCC
>NW_025399727.1:0-4115 GCF_016433145.1 Gracilinanus agilis
GGGCTTGGGAAGGCTTACGTCTTGACGCAGGGAAGGGTTTAAATCTCCTGGGTTAGGAGGAAGTGGTCTTTTTTTGCCGGTAGGGGCTTGGCTAGGTGGTGGAGAGAGTAATGGAGGTGGCGGCAGTTTTGAATGCTTACAAGCGCGTGGTCTAATGATTTTATCTATCAGCATGGCTTTAATTAAAATACTAATATATATATTTATACCAGCCTTTATCATTTTTCATATTAATAGTATCTAAGGCCAAAAAAAATTTTTTTATAACCCTTACCTTCCTTAGAATCAAGACTGTGTATTCATTCCAAGGCAGAGGAGTGGTAAGGGTAGGCAATAAAGGTTAAGTGACTTGCCCAGGGTCCCACAGCTAGGAAAGGTGGGAGGCCAGATTTGAATCTAGGACCTCTTGTCTCAAGGCCAGGCTCTCAATCCATTGAGCCATCTAGCTACCCACTCTGAGGCCAAATTTTAATTCAGTTCTTCTTGACTCTAGGCCCAGCATTCTATCCATTGTACCACCTTGCTGCACCTTGTCTAATCTAGTCCATTACTCTACTACCAATGAAAAGGCATCAAAGTACAATTCCATGTAGTCCTGCTTTGCAGGCAAAAGAATTCATAGAATGATCAGCATTAGATGTGTTAGAGAGAAGCTTTATTTGTATTGATAAGAAGTGATTCTAAGAAAGTTCTAGAAAACAGAAGTGAAAGATGAGGGAGAGAAAGAGGGTTCAAGAATAGCAGATGTGCTCTCAACTGAGAGACAGACAAGCATGAAGTACCGTTAAAATCTCCAATTTATTTCCTCTTCAGCATTTATATCAAGAAAGACAAGAACAACCAATATTGTGAGGTATGGCCAAAGTGGTTTGCTGGGGTGAAACAGCCTGCTTCAGAGCCAAATCAGAAGGTCCTGATTAATTTTCCTCTTTCTAATATCTAACCAAGAATACCCCTTTATGCTTTCTTTGGACAGAAAATTATTGGCTTCTATATTTCCATTGCCTATGCTGATAATTTCTTCTCCATTGAGAATGTGTTTTGTTTGTTCACTTCTTTCTCTTAAAATTCAGCCTCTGTAATGCACAAAACTAATTTAGCATGCTAGCCTTGGCTCTGGAATTATTTAGGAATTATTGGAGAGATGGAAGTGGGAAGAATGAGTCTGGAACAAAAACAATAGATGCATGTGACATTACAGAGAGCTTGGCATTTCCTTCTAAATGCCCTCTAGTGTGGAGTGAAGTGTATAACCATTGGGAATTTCCAATGCCTGGTCCTTATTATTGAACAAGATCAACTAAGTGGCCAGAAGTTCCCCCTAGTGGTTAAACATCCAACTCTAAAATCTGTATCTCCTAATTCCCTACCTCACCTCCAACTACCTACTAGCTTTCTCCCTGGGTGCCCTAATGCCACCCCAAATTTAACGTGTTTAAGCTAAACTTCATTATCTTTCCCCCAAAATTCAGTTTACCAGTCAGCCTTCCCAATTTTTGTCAGTTGCTAAATTTACCACTTCATCTCTTATCTTTATGCCTTCATGTAGGCTGGCCCCCCATGACTAGAATGCATTCTTCCCCATCTTTGCCTTAAATAATTTGCTTTCTTTAAGCCTCTGTCTAAGTGTCATTCCCTTCATGAATATTACCCCAAGCCCCTCTCAAATGACTTTACTAGACATTTATCTGTCTCTATGTTATGCCTCCCAATAGTATGTAAGTTACTTATGTGCACATTAACCTTGTATTCTGAGCATCTAGCACAATGCCTTGCCCATTGCATGATAGAAGGGACTTTACTAGTCATTTGGTCCAGCTCCCTCATTTTACAGAAAAAGAAACTGAGATTCAGAGAGGTTAAGTGATTAATTCTAGGCCACACAGGTAGTAACAAGTAGCAAAACTTTGATTTAAACCTAGGTTCTCTGACTCCAAATTCACTAGTCTTTCCAGTTATTTCACATAGCAGATGTTTAATAAATGTTTGTTGAACTGAGTAATACTCATATTTCCATGCTTGAAACCTGAGGCAACTTTAACCTTCATTCTTCCCCTGTCCCCAATAAAGCTTTTCCAAGTTTCCAAGTCCCACCACGTTTTCCCTTCTTACTGCTTCTCTCCCCTACTTATTGTCTTCCGTGCCTCCTAGTCCAGGTCCTCACCTCTTCTCCTTACCCCTTCCTGTCTTTCTCCCCAGTGATCCATCCTACACATTGTAGACAGATTACTCATCCGAAATCTCCACTTTGCACATAAATATTTTGTTGAATGAATGAACTCTAAAAAGATAACCAACAGCACATGGTTGTAGATGCTAAGTGCCAAGTGCATGGTAGAGGCAATTCAAAGAAGGGGAGCAATCTCTTTTAGCTGGGGTATTTGGGGAAGGCATGAAGAAGAAGGTTGGACCTTCAAGGACAAGTCAAATTAAGATAAGGGTAGTAAAGATATTCTAATTAGGTTTCATGAATGGTAGGAATAAAGGAATGAAATTTGCTATGGTTTTTTAAATTTAATTTTATTTATTTACAACAGACCACTTTTCTGGAGTAAAAGCTTAGCATATGATGGTAAGCCTGAAGTAAGTTCAGTCTGTATGGTAGAAGGCCTTGAATGCCAGACTAACATATAGATAATAGTGAATGACTGAAGGCTTTTTAGCAGGGAAATGGCATGATTAAAATTGTGCTTTAGGAAGATGAATTTGGCAGTGGTAGGCAAAACAGATTTTCCTTCTTTTTTAGCTCTCTCTCCATGCTAAAGCAGGGTTCGGAGTGGAAAACAAACTCATCCGTGTTTAGGAAGCTCCTACATCATGTGTGTTTGTATACATGGAAGGCTTTACACATTTACCACTTTCCCAGGACAGTGGTTGAGTTTGTTTTAGTCGTCATAATAACTTACTCTGCCAATTTAAAATGGGTCGTAAAAAAATCTGTTCACTCTGAACTTAAAAAAAAAAAAAAGCAGCAGCAGCATTTTTATCCAAGTTTAAGCTGAAACTTTCCAGAGTTTGGTAAATCATCCTATCCTAATCCAAAATAGAAAATGCAAACGAAGTTAAAGAGAGTGGTGTCAGCCACCGCTTGGACAACTGGATGAAGTGATACCTCCTTGTAAATCAATCACCCACTGGCTCCTCCACCTTGGAATATTTATAAGGAAACAGACCACAGACCGTGGGAAGTAAGAGCCATATGTCTAGCCTGCAAAGTATACTGGGAACAGTGCTGGGATGTGGAAGGAAAGTTTGATTCTCTGGTAGCTCCAGGGTGGGAGTCAGGGGTGGGGGTTGGGGAAGAGCTTGTTGATTTTACCAAGAAAGGGGGGAAACCCTGGGATTTCACTTTGTGTCACATCAACTTTGTTGTAGTTTGTGATGCAAGTCTACAGTTCTGTCTTAACCACATAAGAGTACCTAGAAAGATTTTTTAAATAGTCCCTTAACCCTCCTTACTGAGTCCCTACTTCCTGGGCTTTGTCCCCAAGTCGGCACTTTCTGAAGCACAATCCTGCAGAGATATTTTAGAAGAATGCAGTGTGTTGGCTCCCAACGAATACTAAATTGTAGTTGTGAAGGCCCACTGTACTGGCCTAGGGACCAGGAGGCTTGTCGTGGATGCGCCTCATTTATTGGTTATAATATTGGTAAAGCACTTTGGATGAAAGGTGATAGGGGCGACAAACGTGATACAGCACAGAAATGTCAAGTATCATTGTACACTTATCTAGAGTGCTGAGGCAGACAATGGAAATAGACTCCAGTGTTTGATCAGCATGATGTAACCTTAGGCAAGACTCACTTATGCTACTGCTTGTGCCTCTCTCTCTCTCTCTCTCTCTCTCTCTCTCTCTCCCCTTCTCTCTCTCTCTCTCCTTCTCCCTCTCTCTTTCTGTCTCCTCTCCTCCTTTTTTTCCCCGCCCTCTTACAATTTATCATGGTTATTGACCAATTGGCCCACTAGAAGGCAATATATCAAATTGGGAAATAGCTCCAGAATGGGTGTCAAATATTGGGGAAAAAACCCTACAGACTTCTGACCAAGATCATTGCCTGAACAGAAGCAAGTAGGCCAGCTCCTTGATATTTATTGCAGCAAAAAAAAAAAAAAA
>NW_025399728.1:0-5660 GCF_016433145.1 Gracilinanus agilis
AGCACCCTTAGGACTCTTAAGGGCAGGCCTTGAAGGGAAGGGGCAGTTGAGGTTGGCAACAAGAATCTGCCTAGATGGCAGTGCTCAGCCCAGCCTAGGGGAGCAGAACTCAGGACACAACAGTGGCAGTTGTCTTGCCCCAGCACAGGAACACTGTGGAAGACTTGTGACAGCACTCTGGTCCTAGTGAAAGGGGATGGACATTGATTCTGACAGAACAACAGTATGGGCTGCAGACACAGTGACAAAGACAGGCTCACTTACCCCTTTGCAGCTGGGTGGCTCAGTGGATTGAGAGCCAGGCCTAAAGATGAGAGGTCCTGGGTTCAAATCTGGCCTCAGACACTTACCTAGCTGTGTGACCCTGGGCAAGTCACTTGACGCCCATTGCCTAGCCCTTATCACTCTTCTGCATTGGAGCCCATACATAGAATTGACTCCAAGACAGAAGATAAAGGTTTTTAAAAAAACAAACAAACAAACAAACAAATAAATAATGAATTAGAACTGATTGGCCCCTCTAGGGTCCTGCCAATTTAACACTCAATGTTCATTATACAACTCCTCCCTAGGGAGGACTTGGAAGACCTAGTGGCATTGTTGAGGGAGGACTTGCTCTTCTGGAAAAGAAAAACAGGTTAAGTTATCTACTTGGTCCTCACAGAAGAAAGAGACAGTTCTTCAGAGGCCTCTAGTAGGGAAAAGATTAGGTATTGCCTCATCCATGAGGATGCTGGGGTGGGAGAAAATGTGGCTGGTGGGGTACAGGGCAGTTCTGTTTTTGACTTTGCTATTTTTATGTTGCAATTTTCTCTTCCCTCCTTTAAATACTCCTTCTATTAGGGCTCTTGAATCCCCAAGGTCATAGTAGACCAAAGAAAAATCCCAAAATCACGGAAATGGTGGAAAGTCCTCTAGGACTTGCCACCAAGGAGTGTGGACTAACATCCTAAGTGCCTCCCCCTGAACAAAATTTGGGCAAATATTTCCTTAGAAGTTATTAAAACTATCAAGAGTTGATTGGCTCAGAGGGCTAAAGACCTTGGGAATTGCCTTAACTTTCTGATCACCTGAGGACAAACAACCATGAAGAGTCCAAATTGATGTGGCTAGTGGAGCACAAAATGGACAATTTAGAGGCAGAGTACTTTTTTCTCAGATCAAACTGATGCATTTCTTTATTGAATATCCTTTTCCTCCTCTGCTCCAGTATCATCTCTGATCATTACTGAATTATCTACCAGCATTTCATTTTATTCCAGTTGTGGTTTAGTTGTTTTTCAGTCACTCTTCATGATCTCATTTGGGGTTTTCTTGACAAAAGTATTGGAGTGGTTTGCTATTTCCTTCTCCAGCTCATTTTACAAATGAGAAAACTGAGACAAACAGGGTAAAGTTACCTGCCCAGGGTCACACAGCAAGTAAATGTCTGAGGCCAGATTTGAATTTGGAAGGATCAGTCTTCTTGACTCTAGGTCCAGTGCTCTATCCACTGTACCATCTAGTTGCCCCTTTCCCTCCTTTGGTTCAGTAGACCTCCTTTTGTTAACTATTAAATGATCTGCCAGTATTTCATTTTATTCCAATCCTGAGAATAAACTCCCAGGAAAGTGGCCCAAGTCAGGGCCAACCCAGAACAATGAGTATGAATATTTCCCTATACAAAGAATAGGAAAAGGGGGTTGAGTATGATACTATGAATTTCTATTATGTATAGTTTATTTTTCAAACAATTACTGTATATTAAACAATGCATGGGCTTGATTGATAAACAAGGCCTTCAGAAATGAGACTGCAAAATCATAATTATAGGAATTCCATTCTAACTGGATGAGACCTCAGAGACTATCCATTTCAAACTCTCCTGTCCCTTTTACAGATGATGAAACTCAGATGCAGGGAGATTAAGGGATTTGCTCAGTCTCACAGCCCATAGGCAGCAGATGAGGGCACTGAACACAGGTCATGAATCTTGACCTATGAGTCATGGAGGCCATCTAGTCCTTCCTCTCATTCTAGAGGAGGAAATCTGGTCCCAGAGTGGTCTAGCCTGTTCTAGAAAGATGAATATTTAAGGAAGTCCTGAACTTCTGCATTGATGAAAGAAAGATCCATGCCTTTCTCATACTATGCCCTTTGGGCAAAAGAAAAGTCATGGGAACTGAAGAGTGCTGTATAGTGCCATCATGTTCCTTCCTCCCTTCTGAGAAAAAAAGACTTGGAGAATTGTCTTCTCCTATCGCTGTAGATTAAGGAACTGTAGGGTAAAATTGAAGCCAGTTTACAGCTATTTACAGATGTTTCATGAGCATTTACTAGGGAAAATCTTCTCTAATGGAAGTCAAAACTTCCATTTTAGTAATTCTGAGGGCAGAATTCTAATTTTCTTCCCAGAATGGCTGGTCCACCAATAGGTCATCCTTGTATCCTTCCAATATTTGTCACTTTCCTCCTTTGCCAATCTGATGGAAATTAGAGGTTGATTTTCAGAGTTACTTTAGCTTAATTTGTCTAATTCTGGGGTTAATTTGGAATGTTTTTCATATAATTATTGATACTTTCTTCAAGCTTTATACTGTGCTAATCATGTGTGACCAAACCCCTGGTGACAATTAGAGATAAACAATTTTAGTCAATCCCAGAGATTGAAAAGATTAGAGAAAAATCAAGAAATAAAAACAGAAACAATAACAGTACATTAATCTTTTTTTTTTTAAATTCTTACCTTCCATTTTAGAATTAATACTGTGTATGGTTACAAGGCAGAAGACAGTGGCAATGGCTAGGCAATGGGGGTTGAGTGACTTGCCCAGGGTCACACAGCTAGGATTTGAAACCTAGTCCTTCTGTCTCTGCTTGGCTCCTCCTTAGTACATTAATTTTTTAAAATATTTTATTTTTTTAGAAACATTTTCCATGGTTATATGATTCTTGTTTTTACTTTCCCCTTCATCCCACTTCACCCCCCCCCCATATCCAACGTGCATTTCCACTGGTTTTAACATGTATGATCAATCAAGACTTATTTAGATATTATTGATAGTTACATCGGTGTGGTTGTTTAGTGTCTACATCCCCCCATGCCTATATCAACCCATGTGTTCAAGTGGTCGCTCTTCCCCTGTGTTTCCACTACTGCAGTTCTTCCTCTGAATGTAGGTAGCGTTCTTTTCCCTAAATCCCTCAGAATTGTCCTGGGTCATTGCATTGCTGCCAGTAGAGAAGTCCATTACATTCTATTTTACCACAGTGTATCAGTCTCTGTATACAATGTCTTTCTGGCTCTGCTCCTTTCACTCTGCATCAATTCCTATAGGTCTTTCCAGTTCACATGGAATTCCTCCAGTTTATTATTCCTTTGAGCACAATAGTATTCCATCATCAACATATACCACAATTTGTTTAGCCATTCACCAATTGAAGGGCATCCCTTCATTTTCCAGTTTTTTGCCACCACAAAAAAGCACAGCTATAAATATTTTCATACAAGTTTATTTATCTATGACCCCTTTGGGGCACAAAGCCAGCAATGCTTTAGTTGGATCGAAGGGCAGCCAGTCTTTTAGAGCTCTTTGGGCATATTAACAAATTGCCATCCTGAATGGTTGGATCAGCTGACAACTCCACCAGCAATGCATTAATGTCCCAATTTTGTCACATCCCCTCCAGCATTCATTACTCTCCCCTTCTTTCATTTTAGCCAATCTGCTAGGTGTGAGGTGATACCTCAGAGTTGTTTTGATTTGCATTTCTCTAATTATTAGAGATTTAGAACACTTTCTCATGTGCTTATTGATACTTTTGATTTCTTTATCTGAAAATTGCCTATTCATGTCTCTTGCCCATTTATCAACTGGGGAATGGCTTGTATATTTGAGTAATTAGACCTCTGTCAGAGTTTTTGTTATAAAGATTTTTTCCTAGTTTGTTTCCATTCTGATTTTGGTTGCATTGTTTTTGTTTGTACAAAAACTTCTTAATTTAATATAATCAAAATTATTTACTTTACATTTTGTAATATTTTCTAACTCTTGCTTGGTTTTAAAATCTTCTCTTTTCTGTAGATCTGAGAGGTATACTATTCTTTGTTCACCTAATTTTCTTATAGTTTCCTTTATATTCAAGTCATTCATCCATTCTGAATTTATCTTGGTGTAGGGTGTAAGATATTGATCTAAACCTAATCTCTCCCATATTGTTTTCCAATTTTCCCAACAGTTTTTGTCAAATAGTGGATTTTTGTCCCAAAAGTTGGGCTCTTTGGGTTTATCATACACTGTCTTGCTGACATCACTTACCCCAAATCTATTCCACTGATCCTCCTTTCTGTCTCTTAGCCAGTACCATATTGTTTTGATGACTGCTGCTTTATAGTATAGTTTAATATCTGGTACAGCTAGGCCACCTTCCTTCACATTTTTTTTTCATTATTTCCCTTGATATTCTTGATCTTTTGTTATTCCAAATAAACTTTGTTATAGTTTTTTTCTAATTCAGTAAAAAAGTTTCTTGGTAGTTTGATAGGTATGGCACTAAATAGGTAAATTAATTTGGGTAGAATGGTCATTTTTATTATGTTAGCTCATCCTGCCCATGAGCAATCTATGTTTTTCCAATTGTTTAGATCTAGTTTTAATTGTTTGGAAAGTGTTTTGTAGTTGTTTTTGTATAATTCCTGTGTTTGTTTTGGTAGAGAGATTTCTAAGTATTTTATATTGCCTAGGGTGATTTTAAATGGTGTTTCTCTTTCTACCATGATGTGTTGGAAATATATAGAAATGCTGATGATTTATGTGCATTTATTTTGTATCCTGCAACTTTGCTAAAATTGTTGATTATTTCTACAAGTTTTCTTAGTTGATTCTCTAGGATTTTTTAAGTAGACCATTATATCATCTGCAAAGAGTGATAGCTTAGTCTCCTCATTGCCTATTTTGATACCTTCAATTTCTTTTTCTTCTCATTGCTACTGCTAGTGTTTCTAGTACAATGTTAAATAATAGAGGTGATAATGGGCATCCTTGTTTCACTCCTGATCTTATTGGAAAGGCTTCTAATTTATCCCCATTGCATATGATGTTTGTTGATGGTTTTAGGTAAATACTGTTTATTATTTTTAGGAAAGGTCCTTCTATTCCTATACTTTCCAGGGTTTTCAATAGGAATGGGTGCTGTATTTTGTCAAAAGCTTTTTCAGCATCTATTGAGATAATCATGTGATTTTTGTTTGTTAGCTTGTTGATATGGTCAATTATGTGGATGGTTTTCCTGATGTTGAACCATCCTTGCATTCCTGGTATAAATCCCACCTGATCATGGTGGATGATCCTCTTGATCACTTGCCTGGAGTCTCTTTGCTAGTATTCTATTTAAGATTTTTGCATCTATCTTCATTAGGGAGATTGGTCTGTGGTTTTCTTTCTCTGTTTTTGATCTACATGGCTTTGGAATTGGTACCCTATTTGTGTCATAAAAGGAATTTGGTAGGACTCCTTCTTTGCTTATTATATCAAATAATTTGTATAGTATTGGGATTAGTTGCTCTTTGAATGTCTGATAGAATTCACTTGTGAGTCCATCAGGCCCTGGCGATTTTTCCTTAGGGAGTTCTTTGATGGCTTGTTCAATTTCTTTTTCTGATATGGGATTATTTAGGTATT
>NW_025399729.1:0-2240 GCF_016433145.1 Gracilinanus agilis
CAGCGGTGGCAGCGGACCAGGCGGCCCGGCCCGGAGCAGCCAGAGCAGCCGCTGGCAGGAGGATGCCCCAAGGCAGGGAGCAGGGCGCCGAGCCTCGCCGGCTCCCGGGCTTGTAACCGCCCCAGCCGGACACCCCCTGACCTGCTCGGTCCGTGTCCCGCTGCGGCCCAGCCTGCCCCCCTCTTCCCGGGCCTGTCCCCCATTTTCCCCTACAGCCGGCCCTCTACCCGAGACTGAACCAGTTTCCTCTGTGGGACCTGACTCCCTCTTCCTCTGCCTGCCCCCGCTTCAGTCCTTCCTAACCAGCTGTCTTCTCTCCCTGCCAGACACCCCACTCGGGTGACCTTAATTCCCTCTCCCTGGGAACTTGGTTCGACCCTCGTCGGTCCCTAGGTCCTTTCGCGCAGTTCTTAAATGTGCAGGCCCCAGTTCTACCTCTTGAAGCAGGGCAGGGGTCAGGGTAAACCCTGAGAAGCAGCCCCCGGGTTTTGGGCGTGATTTCTTCCCTACTTCCTGAGTCTCAGGTTCTCCCTTTCCACCCCACCCTCAGAACGGTCCTGTTGGACCCCGTTAGTCGGAAAGCATCTGGTGGCTTGAATTTTCTGACTCGTATGATATGTTGGTGGAGTCTCAGTGTAAACAAACTGGCTCTGGCGTTTATCAGCATTCTCCGGGTGACTTCCTCCCTTGCACTGAAGCTTCTTGCTATTTGCAGCTCTTTTTGGGTTCCGTGTTTATTGTTGAAAGGATTCTAATTTTCCTTTTGTTTTACATTTTTGTGTTCCATTATGGAACTGATTTCAGTCCTGTGGTTAGCCTGTTTTTTTTTCTGCACCCCTGTGTACATTTTAGATATTCAATAGTCACTTAAGAGAAATATTTCACTTTTGGCTTTAAATAGTTCAGTGTGAGCCAGAACAGTATGCTACAAAAAGAGGTGTTTGTGTGTTCCAATGTTCCTTAGGTATGACATTTTTGCCATTTAAATTGTAACTTTTCTCAGTCCTTCAGTGAATCTACAGAGCTATTTTCTCAGGAGTCCAGCCTGGCCTTACTTCAGCCATAAATTGAGAAGGTGAGTAGGAGTTGAAATCAACTTTTAAATACTGTACTTCAGACATAAATGATTCAATCTGGCCCTGCCTTTAGGTTCAGTTGCTGATCATTAAGTTGTGCTCTTAAATATGCTACCAGGCTTTCCCCAAAACATAGGGTGGTCTTGTTTTTTGATCCAACTCTAGTCATTATATTTGACTAACCAGAATTCCTTCTACAGGTTTATTTGGTTGAGGGAGTCTTTATTTTCTATCCTAAACTGTTGGCTGTATTGCTTTGAACAGCTCCTGTTCTGCCAAAAGTGAATGTACCTTTCTTGTGCTGATGCATGACTTTCTTCATTTGTTTGGTAACTGCCCTGCATTTTACATTCTTAATAGCTTGGGAATCAGCTTGTCTTTGAACTGGTTCTGCCACTGAGTCAAGTACAATTTCTTCCCTTGTGGTCTTAAATTTCGCCCTTTAAAGACTGAAGGAAAGAACACAGTAACCTGCTCCTTTCAAAGCTAGGGAGGGAAAAGAGCATATCTGTCTGATGCCCATGTTTTATGTAAACTGTTAAAGTGTTATATTACTGTGAGCCACTGTGATTATTATTCTTTCACTAAAGCTCTATTTAATTTCTTTATCCTGGCATGAATGTGACTGGGTTCTGAAAGTTACAGGGCGTAGAGCTCAAACTGACAAATTCTACCAAACAAGAAAATTTGAGTAAAGGCCTGATGTTAGCCTGTGTGATGATTACCTATTGCCTGAGAACCAGGCTAACCAAATTTGAGAAATTTATCACTAAAAGTTGACTCTTTGAATTTTTTCCATAACAGCAACTCATGAACACCCATCTAAAGCATAAAGCAATTGCATCTTGCATCAATAAAGCTCATGCTGATAAAACTTAAGATCTTTGAGGATATTGCCTAGAACTCTAGCATTTTGGGGGAACCAAAGTATTTCTGAATAATAGTCATTGACTAAAGGCATAAAGGGAACTGTTTAGATCTGGGAAGTTTTTAATTATTATAGGGATCATGCTTTGTATCTATCAAAACAGCCTACCATGGTGGATAAAGTTACAATCTTTCAGTTTCTTTGGTGCACTTCTCTGGGTACTTTGTATTTAAATGTTAATGAAGTCAGTGAGCTTCCTTCCTTCCTTCCTTCCTTCCTTCCTTCCTTCCTTCCTT
>NW_025399730.1:0-5852 GCF_016433145.1 Gracilinanus agilis
CTCTCTCTCTCTCTCTCTCTCTCTCTCTCTCTCTCTCTCTCTCTCTCCTGGCAAGGTTCTTAGCCCACAGCAGGAACAGTATGGATGTCAAAACATGAGCCCTATTTATTGTGCAGAGAGATGTAAGGCCTGGAAGTTTTGTTCTTTGGGAAAACAGGTTCTGTGTATCACTAAAAGAACTGATACTTGGCTTTATTCACTTCCCTATAGTATTATTATATATTTAGTTCTCTAGAACAGCTAAGAATGAACTCATGCTGAAGATAGTGTTCTCTGTTTCCATCCCATAGCTATAGGTGAAGAAAATACATAAAAGAAATATTTCCCATTTCCATTCTTCATAACCTATTCTATTGAGTTGGAATAGGTCTTGAATTGCTGTCCAATTTTTAGATAAAAATGAATAGTGGCCACATCCAGAGAAAGAACTGTGGGAATAGAAACACACCAAAAAAACCAACTGCTTGATCACATGGTTCCATGGGGGTATGATTGGGGATGTAGACTCTAAATAATCACCCTAGTGCAAATATCAATAATATGGAAATAGTTCTTGATCAATGACACATGTAAAACCCAGTGGAATTGCTCATTGGCTATGGGAGCAGAATAGGAAGAGGGGAAAGAAAGAACATCAATCATGTAACCATGGAAAAAATTCTAAATTGATTAATTAATTAAACTTAATAAAAAAATTAATAGTGGCCATTTGAGAGCTGAAGGGCTTATGTCTTCAAGGCACAGGCACCATCCTAGGCTGGGCAAAGAGCTACAGGAGAAGGAAATATATCTCCATGCCTCTTGCCTAGAAGGAAAGAGATAGGAGCTATAGGAAGTGCTTTGGCCTTGGGTTAGGTATTCTGCCATTAGTTGTCTTCCATGCATTGTTTTCATGGAGTCTGGGAGGCAGGTAGAGAAGGTACTTCCTACTTGCCTTCCCAGGAGAAAAGTGGGGATTGGGAAAGGACAGTAGTTTTCCATGGGTTTGCCCTGGCAGCTTAACTTGTTTCTTTCTTTAAAAGAAAAACAACAGGGGGCAGCTGGGTAGCTCAGTGGATTGAGAGTCAGGCCTAGAGATGGGAGGTCCTAGGTTCAAATCTGGCCTCAGACACTTCCCAGCTGTGTGACCCTGGGCAAGTCACTTGACCCCCATTGCCCACCCTTACCACTCTTCTACCAAGGAGACAGTACACAGAAGTTAAGGGTTTTTAAAAAAATCTATTTAAAAGAAAAACAACCACCACCACCAAAAAAAAATACCCCCTTATCTTCTGTCTTAGATCTTTTTTTTTTAACCTTTATCCCCTTTCTTAGACCCAATACTGTGTATTGGTTCCAAGGCAGAAGAGTGGTAAAGGCTAGGCAATGGGGGTTAAGTCACTTGCATAGGGTCACACAGCCAGGAAGTATCCAAGACCAGATTTGAACCCAATCTTTAGGCTTGGCTCTCCATTCAATGAACTACCTAGCTGACCCCTAATTTGTGTCTTTTAAAAATTAATTTAGAAGGGCTAGAGTTAGAAGGAAAATTCAAATGTTTGCATAGCACATGTTTCATAGAGTTGTGACAGTAAACATACCTATGCTTGCTACTCAACCAAGTCCAAGGGAGAAGCCCAGATACCCTTCTCACTAGAGTGTGCATGTTGCTAGGGGCAGGTGAGGGTGGGAACATTTTTTTTCTCAATCTTTGCAGGGAAGAGCACTGGTTTAATATTTTTATAGACTTTTAATCTCTTAAAGTTTGAGGGATTAAAAGTCATGGAGGAGTAGTTCAATCTGATAGATGGTACCTGTTAAAACTAATTTATAAATGAAATTGCCTCTTTTTGCATTCTCGGTGTTTAGCATAAGTGCCTGGCACATAGTAGGCACTTAATAATTGTTTAGTGATTAATCTATTGATTTAAAGTGTAACATTAAAAAAAAGGGTGATGGATGATTCTTCAATCAGTAAAAGGGGAAAGCATCCCTGGCAGAATTCTGGGCTGGGACACTCTTTGGGGTTGTTCTTTGTCCTTTCCTTTGACCTTCTGAGGGTCTCATGCTTAGCTTTGAGATTCTTGGCATAGTTCTGAAGCTTATATTTTTTTAGTCTTATTCATTCTCCACTAATTAAAATAGCACATTATAACTGTGTCAAGATTTATCCTACTCAAACTACTTTCACATCAAAACATCACTATGTTCTCACATCTTCTTTTCTTTCCTCCAGTCTTAGAGGAGAGGTGGTCTTTGTCTTTGCTAACTCCTCCACTCCTACCTTTAATACTAATTCTCATCTTTGGGGGCAAATCCAGTGGCATGCGCCCAGTCCTGACCCTTGACCTACCATCATTATTAGTCACTCTGGAGGAGCCCCTCCTTGAAAGTCGCTCTTCTGTTGCTTTTGTAGACACCGTCTCTAGGCTCTGCTATTGGAGAACCTGTTTGACCTGATTCTTGTCATCTCTTCTACTTAATCATCATCCTCATACCTCAGTGTGGGTGTCTCCTAAGGTTTTGACTTCTTCCTTTTTTCTCATCTCTCTATACCTAGGCACTGAGGTGGCACAATGGATAGAGCACTGGGTCTGGAGTCAGAAAGACCTGAGTTCAAATCTGGCCTCATACTTACTAGCTGTGTGACCCTGAGCAAGCCATGTACCTTTGTCTTCCCCAATTTTCTCAACTATAAAATGGCAATAATAAAGAGTACTACTACCTTGCCTACCTCCCAGGGCTATTGTGAGCAACAAATAACATATTTGTAGAGTGCCAGGAACATAGTAGATGCTTAATAAGTGGTTACTCCCTTCCTTTATGTGCTCACCTGTGGTAGCCTCATTTACTGTCATGGCTTCAGTAATCACCTCTGTTCATTTGATTCCCAAATGTATATAAATATGAAAGGGCTGATTGCATCTGTAAAGTTTAAGTCAGATTGCCTACCATCCCAGCTAGGGGGCAGGGAGAAGAAGTCGAGACTCAAAATTCTTTTTAAAATATTGGAAACTCTTTTTACATGTAATCAGGAGGGAATTTAAATTATTTAATGTATTAATCAAATTAATTAAATCAAAATATTAATAAGGGAGCTAGATAGGATAGCAGATAGAGTATGCTGGACCTCAAGTTAGGAAGACTTGAATTCGATGCTAGTCTTGGACAGCTATTAACTGGAGGTCCTAGGAAGAATTGTTGTGTGAATAAAATGAGATAATATTTGTAAAGTGCTCCAGGTCTATATTTCCAACTGCCTGCTTGGCCTCTCTAGGCAGAAATCCTTCTACTATCTTAAACTCAACATATCCTGAGGAATATAATGATGGAGGAGGTGGTGGTGGGGATATCTAATATCTAGCACTTTTAGTTTTGCAAAGTGCTTCACATATATGAACTCATTTGATCCTCACTATGACCCTGTAAGGTAGGTGATATTATCATTCCCATTTAATTTTAGGAAAACAGAGGCCATGAGACTCACCTAGGTTCACACAACTAGTAAAATATATCTAAAGTAGGATCTGAACTTGGGTCTTCCTGACTCTAAGTTCTGAATGTTATCCATTGTGTTAACGTCTGTCTCTCTATACCTGCCCCTTCCTTTAACTTTCCCATTTCTCTTGATGACACTGCCATCTGTCAGTCATTAAGGGTCAAAGCCTTTGGAGTATGTCCTCTCTCCATTCCTACATCCAGTCAGTTACCTCCACAACATCCTTTCCTCTCCACTTTAAATTGCCACCATCTTCATTCAGGCCCTCATGCCATCTATCCTGGGCTACTGGTCTTGTCCTCTCCAAGCAACCAGGAGTCCCACTGGTTTTTCTCTACATATTTGTCTTTTGGAGTCCCCTCCTCCCTGATACCAATCCTCCTCTGTTAGTTCAATGTGAACTTTTCTTTTCTGAAATTTTATTATATCACCTTGCCAATATCTCTGCTTTGTCCTTATTTCATTCCTCCTTATAGCTTCCTTTGTATGTCTGCAATATCGCCCCTATTTGACTTGATGCTACCGAAGGGCTGAAACTATCTTCTTTCATATTTGTACCTCCAATACTTTCCCAGAGAGTTCTGATTACATGAAGTTTTTAATAAGAATTTGTTAAATAGAATACATTATTTCACTCAATTTTTTCATCATCCTAGTGATGATGGAAAAACCAAGGAAACAAATTCAGAGAAATTAAATGTCTTCTTCAGAGGGATGTAGTGATCAGAACAAGATAGAACCTGGGTCTTGTGATTGATCAGCTTTTTTTCCACCATATATCACAGCCTTTCACTATCTAAGACCTGTCTGACCAACTGTTCTTCAGCCCACCCAAATTCTATGAGGTCCTATCACCTGTTGGACTCTAATAGAGATGACCCCTACAGTCTCTCTTCCAGCTCTCATTGGACAATCCTATGATCTGAAAGCAGATGTTGTCATTTTTGATTTGGAACTATTTGAGAGATGATTCCAGGTTGCTTTCCTTGTGTACACCCAGGATTAATAGAACAAAGTTATCCTTTCAGGGCACAGCATCAGGGCACAAAAGCAGACAAATTGGAATCAAGTGACCTGAATCTAAGTCTCAGATCTGATTATGGGCAAGTCATTTAATCTTTCAACCTTAGTTACCTCATCTTTAAAATGGGAATAATAATATTTTCAAACCTGCCTCAAAGGATCATTGGAAAGAAAGCATTTCATAAATCTTAAAAAGTTATTGGAATGTTTTAGAGCTTTTAATTTTTTTGTTTTTTTAATTTGTAACTGACCATAAATAAATGTTCAGTAAGCGAATATATTGGGATTCCTTTAACCAGTTCTTATGACATAAGTATTTGTAATTTAATTTATTGTTATATATATGTATATATATGCACACATATACATATAAGTATATTCCTGGGTTATAGATTAGATAATTCTTTATTTCTAACTACCTGCAACTTCTTTCTCTAATAAATCTTTTTCATAAACTTAGACTGTGTCTGGGGAATAGGATGCTATGCTTAAAACCAGGGAAGGTGGGTTCTATTGCTTCTGCCAATTGCCACTGACTTCACTGCTGGTTTGCCAGCTCCAACAAGAAGAATCTTTGTGTCGTCTATAAAGCAGATGTGGGTAATGCAAACAGTTCACAAAATGAATTCCTGTTGGACAGGCCCAAAATGAGGAGGGAGAAAAGAAAAATTAGCTCTTTTGGCGGTTGGGGAACCATAGGTGGGGGTGGTCGGCCCTTCCTCCCTCTTCCCAAGAGAGCCATTTGACTATACAAAGCTACCCTTCTTTCGGTGGCCCTTGAGTCCTATCCAGGCTCTGGCGGGCTGCATGGCTTCAAGTAGCACCTCAGGTTTCCCTGACAGCCAGCTCATTGCTTTCATAAAAGGTGGAGCTCTGTGGCAAGTCCTTGGCTGGCTCAGTCCTTTCTGGGGTGTGTGGTATTCCACTGGGCATGAAACTAGACTCATCTGAGAGGTTTTGCTTAGAGGGAAGCTTTTATTGGCTGTGAGTGTAGGCTAAAAGGGGATTATATTTGGGTGTGGACATATGCATGTTTCTTTGACTCAGTCTGTTCCTAGTTAAAGAGCTTTGGGTTTGGGACATTTTGACCTTGAGATGGTCCTTGCTTCCTGTCTTTTCCTTAATATCCCTTTAGTTTGTGCCTACACAACGAGGTGGCTCAGTAGATAGAGACAAGATCTTGGTCCTGGGTTTAAATTGGTCCTCAGATACTTCCTAGCTATGTGACCCTGAGCAAGTCACTTAACCCCCATTGCCTACCCCTTACCACTCTTCTACCTTAGGACCAATACATGGATGGAAGGTAAGAGTTAAAATATATATATATATATATGTATATATATAAACAAAT
>NW_025399731.1:0-8886 GCF_016433145.1 Gracilinanus agilis
CTCTCTCTCTCTCTCTCTCTCTCTCTCTCTCTCTCTCTCTGTCTTCTCTGCCTCTGATCATTTCCTCAGGCTAGTAGTTTAGCCTCTCACTTTCTCCTGGTCTTTCGGTTTCTGCCTCCGTCTGCCTCCCACTTTCTCCAAGTTCTGCAGCCCCCGCACTAGCACTGAGTCAAGCACATTAAAGGGCCTTCAATAAATGGCTTTTTTCTTGATCAATTCATCCAAGGTCCAAGAGGGAGAAACCTCTAGATTGACCAGTTGCTAAGGCAAGTGCCCAGCCTCAGACCTCTGTGGATCCTTAAGGCCCCAGAAAGGGGGGAGGGGGAGAATGATGAGAAATCAGAGATTTCTGAGCCAATCTAGAAAGAATTATGGATCTGTCCTTTCCTTAAAAATTAGATATGGTAGAGTGGAAGAAGCCCAAGATTTGGGGTTACAAGTCCTGGATTCAAATTCTCTTATAGTTAATCACCTCCTGTGTAACCTCAGACTGATAGTTTAACCCCTCTGGGTGGATGTCGTTTTTTTTTCCACCAGAAAAATCTGAGGGTGGTTGGCCAAAGAGAGGAGTTTGTAGCCTTTTTTTCATCTCATGGACATTCCCTTTTTCCCTCACTGTGGCATTCTGGTGAAACCTAAGGACTCCTCTTGAGATTTTTCTTTTCTTTTTAAACCTTACTTTCTGCCTTAGTAACAAGGATTCTAAGGACAAAGGCTAGGCAAATGGGGTGAAGTGACTTGTCCAGGGTCACACAGCTAGGAAGTGCCTGAGGCCAGATTTGAACCCAGGACATCCGGTCTCTAGATCTGGCTCTCTATCCACTGAGCCACCCAGCTGCCCTCAAGATCCCCTGCTTTAAAGAAAGGAAAGAGAAGCATCATCCCAAAGCCTATCCTCTAAGGCTCTAGACAAAGTGCTGAGCCCAGGTGAAGAACCCTGGGTCTGGGCTCCCTAAGCTGGAACCCAGTGCCTCTTGTCTTCTGGCCCCATGGCTCCTCCCTCAGGCTGCCCTATAAGTAACCCCTCCGTGCTGCCCAGACCCTCACCTCTGCGGGCCGGGGGTGCTGACGGTGGGCGCGCCCTGGCAGCCTCAAAGCTTTTCTTCATGTCCAGCACGTTGATTGGCTGCTCCTCGGGCCGGGCCGGGGGTCTCACAGCTTTGTCCTCTCTCCTGGCCTGGAGAAGGGAGATCGCGGGGAGACGCTCTGGCATCGGGATGACCGTCCCGTCCTGGGGCAAGGGCAGGGGAGGGAGCGTCTGTGTGAGCGGCCCGTCCTCGGGCGAGGCCGGGGCAGGGGGCGTCGAGGGGAGCGGCTTGTTCTTCGTGTGGCTCAGGGGAGGGAGCACCGAGGTGACCCACTGCTCCTCCGGGCGGCCCTTGGGAGGGGGCTTGTCTTCGGTCTGGGCCAGGGGCTGCGGCGGGACCACCTCCTGCCGCCTCTCGGAGGCGCGAATCACCGAGGACGTCACGGAGATCTGCAGCCTTCGGGGCTCCGGGGTCCAGTTTCCAGCCACCGCACAGGGCAGGCGACTCACCTGCCTGCCGCCGCCGCCGTCGGGCACGCCGTCCGAGGCGCCGCTGCTCTGGCGGCTCAGGCAGCCCCGCGCGCTGCTTACCACTGGGCCAGCCGGTCCTCGGGTCGATGCCAGACTGCGCACATGGAGCTCACTTTCCTCCCGGACGTAGACGACGGGCCCAGGCTGCCGCCGCCGGCCCAGCCACACTGTCTCACTGGAGACTCGCAGAAGCCTAGAGGTTTCGGGGGGCTCCTCGTCCGGCCCGGAGCCAGCCTGAGTCCTATTGCCCGGGGCGCCCCCCCGGGGGGGCCACACCGAAGTCTGCATGAGGTGGGGCAGGGGGACGTGGGGGGCACTTGCTTGCTACTCTCCCGCCGGATTCACCGGGAGAGCACCCAGGGCCTCCGAAGTCCCGCACCCCCGAGGGGGCGGGGCCAGGGAGCAGCGGCCCCGCACTCCCTCCTTCTCTCTCCTAGCCCCGGTCCCCTGGGCGCCCGGCCGAAGCTCTGGGGCGCAGGGTGCTTACAGGGGGGAGGGGTGGCTGCAGAGCTCCAGCCGGCCCATCTGCTGCCCCTTGGGCGGAGGAGGGAGAAGAGGAGGAGTAAGGAGGGAGGGGGGAGGCTCTCCCCCGAGCACCTCCTAGCAGCGGGAGCAGTTGGGATCCCCGAGGGACCGTGGGGAGTAAGGAGGGGCTGCTCCCTGCAGAATGGAGAAGGGCGGGGGGAGGAGGGGGATATCCACCAGGCAGGTGTAAGCCGGGAGAGCTGCTCCAGCCCGGGCTCGGGGAGGCACCAGCGGGGCGGGGACCGCCAGTCCTATTGTGGATCTCGTCTCCAGGCTGGGGAGGGCTGCCCCGGATCCCTGGATGGACTTGGGGGCCTGGTGGGGCGAGGGGGGGACGACGGTGCTTTCTCTTCCCGCCCCCCACCCCCACCCCCACCCCCGCGGACGCAGCGGCTTCTCCGGCTCAGCAGAGCCTCTGCTCAGGGCCTTTTATGGTGCTCGAGGTGTCCTGGGCTGGGGAGGAGGGGGCAGACTGGCGCCCGGGCAGGGCAGGAGATGCGTGGAGAGGGACGCCCCTTATGGGACTCAGGGCTCCCCGGCTGACCGACTGCTCCTCTTCCCTACGCCCTGCCTGGCCGTGCCCACGGTTCACACTGGGCCCCCCAGCCTGTTCGGCTCAGCACTGACGGTGAGGCCACGCGGAGATTTCCGTGGGGCGCTCCAACGAGCTGCCACTCCTCCCTCCATCTCTTCCCTCCCCTCCCCTCCCCCCAACACCGTCCTCACCAGAGTGGGCTTTGGTTATTTCTGCGGCAGCTTGCCATTGCTGGGACTCAGTTTCCCTTTCTATAAAATGAAAGAATTGGAGGAGGAATTTGGAAAGGGGGCTGGGTTTCTGAGTCTGGGACCCGGGATTGGAATCCTGTTCCCCTCACTCTTCCGAGACCTAGGAAGGAAGTGGACACCTCTGGGGCCCTTCCAAGTCCAAATCTAGCGAGGGTTCTGTCATCCCTTATTGAAAAAGGAATTCTCTGTTCCAAGGTCTTTCCCAGTTCTGACATCCCCCATTTTAAGGCTCCTCCCGGCTCTGATATTCCCTGTTCTAAGGTTCCTCCTAATGGCCCACCTGGCTCCTGGGTTCTAAGGTCTCTCCAGACTCTGATATACTTTGTTCCAAGGCACCTCCAAACCTTGACATTACTTGATGTTCTTAAGGTTTCTTCCATCTCCAGCATTCTCTAATGTACCCCTGTCTCAGCCTTCTAGTGCCCTGCCATGTAGCAAATCTGACTCTGCAGTTCAAATTTGAAGAAAAGGGTTCAAATTCTGCCTCTTATATTACTGTGTGTGACCTTGGGTAAGTCACTTGTACTTCTGGACTTTAGTGTCTTTGTATAATGGGAAGAGGGAGCTCATTAGATGACCTTTAAGGTCTCTTCCAGTATTAGTATCTTAAATAGTCAGCTAATGGGCAGCTAGGTGGTACAGTGGCTAGAGCCACCAGCCTTGGAGACGAGAAGACTCAACTTTTCAAGGTCAAATCTGGCCTCAGACACTTAACTTATTGTATGACCCTGGGCAAGTCACTTAACCCTGTTAGCCTCAGTTTCTTCATTTGTCAAATGAGCTGGAAAAGGAAATGACAAACCCCATCTTCTCTCTCTCTCTCTCTCTCTCAAACTTTTACCTTCTGTCTTAGAATCAATACTATGTATTAATTCCAAGGCAGAAAAGCGGTAAGGGCTAGGCAATGGGGGTTAAGTGACTTGCCCAGGGTCACATAGCTAGGAAATTGAGGCCAGACTTGAACCCATGGTCCTCCCATCTCCAGGTTGGGCTCTCAATCCACTGAACCTCCCAGCTGCCTCCAGTATTAGTATAGTTTAAGGAAAAAAAAAAAAAAAACATTTCACTTTCTGTTTTGGACTCCATACTGTGTATTGGTTCCAAGACAGAAGAGGAATAAAGGCTAGGCAATGGGGGTCAAGTGACTTGCCCAGGGTCACACAGCTAGGAAGTGTCTGAGGCAAGATTTGAACCCAGGACCTCCCATCTCTAGGCCTGGCTCTCTATCCACTGAGCTACCCAGCTGCTCCTCATTCCAGTATCTTTGCCAAGAAAACTGCAAATGGGATCACAGAGTTAGACCCAACTGAAAAGACTGAACAACCACAATGATAATCAGCCAGTGAGGGGGCAGCTGGGTAGCTCAGTGGATTGAGAGTCAGACCTAGAGACGGGAGGTCCTGGGTTCAAATCTGGTCTCTGACATTTCCCAGCTGTGTGACCCTGGGCAAGTCACTTGGCCCCCATTGCCTACCCTTACCACTCTTCCACCTATAAGTCAATACACAGAAGTTAAGGGTTTAAAATTAAAAAAAAAATTATAATCAGCCAGTGAGTCCATATTCCCATCTCAAGGTAACAGCTGTAATTTAGCAAAGACCTTTTGGTGATCCTGCTCCAATCCAAACTTAAGTCTGATGGTAGGATCTCAGGCAGCAAGCTAGGTCATCAGGAGAGATTTGGGGGGAGTCGGGCACTTCATTATTCCTCAGATCACATCACCAAGGCCACCTGGACTGCTGCACTCACATGATACTTCAGAAGTCCTGAGTTCAAATCCAGCCTCATCCCCTTACTAGCTGTGTGGCCTTGGGCATGCCACTTAACCTCTGTCTGCCTCAGTTTCTGTATCTGAAAAATGGAGATAATAACAGCTCCTACCCCTAGACTTGCCTTGAGAATGAAATAAGTTAATATTTGTTAAAGCGTTATACAAATTCCATCATCATCTTTATTATTCGTATTATCTCGAGAGTGTATAGAAGAGAGCAACCAGGATGAAGGAAATGGCAATATTTAGTCCAGAGAAAAGACATTTAGGTGGGTAGAAGAAGGGAAACAACATGCTGACTGTTTTCAGATGTTTGAAGGGATCTTCCCACTCGGAGGAAGGGTTATTCTTGTTCTTGAGAGCAGGGGCTGGCTTTTGCCTTTCTTTGTATCATCAGCACAGTGGCTGGCACATAGTAGGTGCTTAATAAACACATGTTGATTTCACTCATTAGATCTTTGCTATGAGGGGCGGTTTTTGGTGTGGGGAATAGGAAGGAGGGATACGGATACAAAATAAAGAATTACAAGCAAAATTACACTAATAACTTGTTTCTTGAGCTCTTTGAATTCTACAAAGCTCATTTCCTCCTCCTCCTCCTCCTCTTCCTAAGGAGATTTAATCATGTTTTAAGGTTTACAAATAGGATCTCATTTGATCACTACAACTGTCCTGGGAAGCAGGTGTTGTTATTATCCCCATTTTATAGTTGAGGAAAAATGAAGTGACTTGTTAAGTAAATTACTTGTTAAAGAAGTGTCAAGGGCTGGATTTGAACTCAGGTCTTTCTGATTCCAGCACCAGCTCTCTTTGTCCTTCAGTGAAGGGAGTGTAAAACTTAAGGCGCCCATTTTACTGAAGGGAACAGTGGGGAAAGTGAGATGAGTGGAGCTCAAGATTTTTTGATTCCCAGTTTATCAATCTTACCACTGTATCACACAATGAAGCACCATTATTTTTTTGTCTTGAAATGTAAACCAAAGGGGCATCTAGATAGCACCAGGCCTGGAGTTGGGAGGACTGGGGTTCAAATCTGGCCTCAGATACTTCCTAGCTGTGTGACCCTGGGCAAGTCACTTAACTCAATTTGCCTAGTCTTTACCATTCTTCTGCCTTAGAATCAGCATTTAGTATTGATCTGAAGCAGAAGGTAAGGGAAGGAAGAAAGAAAGAAGGAAAGAAAGAAAGAAAGAAAGAAAGGAAGGAAGGAAGAAGGGAGGGAGGGAGGGAGGAAGGAAGAAGAAAGAAAGAAGGAATGAAGGGAGGGAGGGAAGGAGAGAGGGAGGGAGGAAGGAAGGAAGGAAGGAAAAGAAAAAGGAAGGAAGAGAGACAAGAAGTAAAAGGAAGGAAGGAGAAAGGAATAAAAAAGAGAAAGAAAAAGGAAGAAAGAAAAAGGAATGAAGATGAAGCATCTCTTAATGTATGTACTTATACTGGGGTCCTTGATTTCTCTTTGAAGCCGTCCACCGACTCCACGAAGATTCCTAGTGGGTTGGACACTCAGAAAGGGGAACCAAGGACTGAGTGAAAATGGGTTACGGGTTAAGGATTAATGGAAAGAGAACATAAGGCGAGAATAAAGATACACAGACACAGAAAGTTTTGGCATAAGGTAGACAGACAGCGAGTAAGCTCTGATGGTCAAGAGCTTCATGGTAAGGAGCTCTGATGGTTGAGAGCTCTCTTGCCAACTGATGTCTTGTCACTTTTATTGGGGTTACATACAACAGTATGGGGGGAAGGGGAGAGGCCAGTGGCCTGATACATTAACATTATGAGGTAATCATCATAAAATGCAAACTGTCAAAATCTGAAACAATAAGTAGAGCTAAGATCAGGATCCAGGGTGGATATGGCCTAAGGCATCTACTGCTGTTTGATACCTATGTTAATTGATCATTGAAGGAAAAGTAAGGAGACTGAGATAACTGACTCTCTTCTGGGGTGTAGCCTTAGGGAAGGGCTAGGGATTTGGCAAGGTCAACATTCAATTTGACTATGGATTGCAGAGATCCATCATTAGCAGTATAAGAGTTAAGTTTTTGAATACTTCTTAAAATAATATCACAATTAATGTATACCTGGATTGCTACACTCTTGATGTCTCTTCATCTCAAAGGGGAGGAGTCTATGCCCTGCCTCTAGAGCTCTCATCCCATGAGTCACAGACTGCTGTTTGGATCTCAGCATAAAAGGCAATTTTGTGAAGATTAAGTTTGCTGAGGAAAAGAGCCTGGAAAAAAGAGATGTATATAGAAGAAATGGCCCAACACTCTCAGAATGGACTAAATGGGCTATTGGATTTAAAGCTGGAAGTGTCCTTAGAGATCATCTAGCCCAGCTTCCCCTTTCCACAGAGGAAGGAGCTTGAGCCAAGAGAAGAAAAGGGTCTAAACTAAGAGAGGAACCACACCAGAGAGAGCAGAGAAGACTGTACTGGCAGGCAGGATGAAATGGGATTCCATCTCAAACTAACTTGTGTGACCCTGGGCAAGCCATTTAACCTAGCCCTGCTTTAATGGTTTCTGTAAATTGAGATAATAGCTAATAATAATAATTATTATTAGAAAATAACAGATTTTCTAATAATAGATTTTCTAATAACAGATTATTGAATCATATAATGATAGATTATTATCTAATGATGATGATTATCATCTAATAATAGATCCTCTAAGTCTAGAATTTGCAGAGCAATGGGAATCTGCATTGAGGAGATGATGTTTCCTCATCTCTGCTAGGAAAGGGGGAAGATGCATTTTCTTATCTCTGTTACAAAGGACAGCTCAATGTGTGGACTGGTTTAGATGAACTCTGCAAGGATGGCTTGATGGGAAGAGATGGGATATATTTGGAAATGGAGGTGATGAAAAAACAAAAGATTGTCATACATTTAAAATATATATTAAGAGGAATATTAACATAAATTTTACATGTAATAGGGGGAAAATAAAATATTATTTTTAAAAAATCTTATGCCCACAGAAATGGGAGAATAAAAGAACTCCTCTCTACCTTCCTGGCTCAGCTTAAGCACCACCTCCTACTGGAAGCCTTCTCTGACTTCCCACTGTTTTTAGTGCTCTCCCCTGACAAAACTACTTTGTCTTGGGTAGTGAATAGAAAGTTGGCCTTGAAGTCAGGAAAACCCACTTTCAAGTCTTAATTATGGTACATTTGTCTGTTGTTAAAAAAATAATATTGATATACATCCATAGGAAGTTTATATCATAGACCTCAATATTAAAGCAATGAACCCCAAATTTCCAATATCACATTGTGTGACCTTGGATAAGTCACTTGGGCTCCAGTGCCATCAGGCAACTCTGTACAACTGTAACCTTCAGAGAAAGTGCTGACCAGCACTGGTGGAGAGAATGCCCCTTTCTAGCAGAGTCCAGTTCCTATTTCTTTATTTTATACCTTATGGGGAGCCAATAAGAGAACAGATAAAAATCTGAGACTCCTCTTTTGACCCCTTTTGTAATCCTTGTGATTTCTTGTTGAAAAGTATTGTGGCCTTATTGAAGAGCTTTAGGTTCCTAGCCGGCCAGCATTTAAAAGGTTGACACTCTCCCCCTTTGGGCAGGAATGCAGCTGCCTGGTATAGCCAAGGCCAAAACCTTAGCAGGGGCAATTCAACCCTGAGAAAAATATTACCTGGCTTGGCTTTCTGATAAGAACCCAGTCAAAATTCAGCCTTGGCTTTGGTCTGTTCTGAAGCCAATGAGACCTTTTGTGTTTTGATATGACATAATTTATAACTTCTGCGCATCTGCAAAGTTTTGGGGGGGGTTCTTTTGTGTGAAATGAGTCTTGAAACATATATAATAAATTCCATACTCCTGAAGACAGAGCAGCAGCATGAGCTGAGGAAAAGATCTTTACTTGCCCCTTTACTTCCTTATCAACTAAGCTGTCTTTATCAGATTATCTGGAGATGATAGATAGATCTCCAGAATATCTCCTTCTCCATATACATGTTTTCCACCCTCCTTCTAAGAAATTAGATAATACATAAAGCACTTTTAAACACATTATATTAGTACTATTGATTTTTGTAATTAGAGGAGAGAGGAAATGCCCTCTGCAGATGCAATGGTCCTTAATCCATTTTGGGGATATGGACCTACTTTTGTAATCTGGGAAAGTCTATGGAAACCATTTCAGAATAGTTGGTTTCAGATTTTATATAATTTATAAAATTCTTATATCATATAAGAATTATATTATAATTATATAATAT
>NW_025399732.1:0-4553 GCF_016433145.1 Gracilinanus agilis
AAGTGACTTGTCCAGGGTCACACAGCTGGGAAGTGTCTGAGGCCGGATTTGAACCTAGGACCTCCCGTCTCTAGGCCTGGCTCTCAATCCACTGAGCTACCCAGCTGCCCCTCAAGTCAATTTTTTTATAGCAAACAGCTTATAATCAAATAGTTTTTAGTTTGGAAAATCTTCTGATTTAATCATTTTTGCTTTCTCATGGAGTCATTGATTTCTACTTGTGCTATTCTTTTTTTTGTTGAGTACATTTCTTCACTTTTTTATCTCTTGCTTAATTTCTACTAGATGAAGAGCAGAGGTGATAGCCTGGGGAAAAAACTGAGGGTTAGAAGGATTGGAGGCCACAGTGAGATTGAAGAGTAGTAAAGCATATGAAAGGATGAAAAGAGAAAAGGTTATGATCGAGTTCATTAGAATACAATATTGAACATAGTGGAGTAGAAGAAGAGATCAAGAAAATTGAATACTTTGAAGAACTGAGAAGTTTAAGAATTTCAAGGAACATGGTCATAAATGTTAAACTTACCTGTAAGGCAACTAAGTGACTCAGTGGATAGAGCCAGGCCTGGAGATGGGAGATCCTGCATTCAAATTTGGCCTTAGACACTTCCAAACTGTGTGACCCTGGACAAGTCACTTAATCCCAGTTGCCTAACCTGTACAGTTCTTCTTCCTTGGAACTCATATACACAGGAAGTTGATTCTAAGACAAAAGGTTAGGGTTATTTTAAAAAAAAGTTACCTGAATCAAGATCAAGAGTTGGGGTAGAAGGGAATACTGAGAGCTAGGCACTGAACTCCCTGAGAAAGGAACAATATCCTCAGAGTTGGTAGATACAGTTACTTGAATCAATACATTTGGATAGATTGGTCCTCAAAGGAGGAGAGGCTGCTGAGTGGCCATAGTAGTAGAACATTTGCAATAGTTGCAAAGGGGAGCAAAGAGTATTCTGGCTCCTCTAATATGACCAGTGCATTAGGGAGTCTTAGTGAAAGAGTAGACACTAGAGGAATAGGTGGCCAGGGGTCTAGGGTCATCTGGGAAAAACCAGGTCTCAGTAGGTGTTTGAAGATGGAAAGAGCAAATGTAGTGTGGGATGAGAAGTCTGCTAATTATGGAATAAACATTCTAGAAGCCACCAAGGAAGAGGTGTGTCAGATCTGGAATAGGACATTGAGAGAATAAGGTTGGATTGGGCATGAATGAAGAAACAAATAGCTTGAGTAAGGAAGGAACATTTGTTTTTCATAGGAAAAAAAGTTTAATTTCCTTTTGTGATGATTTTCAGATCAACATAAGTATTTAACTTTCTAGGTCATATGCTAGAAATAAAAATAATTAAAAGTACATTCAAGTACAGATTAGAATGGAATTTTAAAAAATTCCTCTCTTCAATTCCATGGAATCTCTTCCACATTGAAGGGTAAAGGAAGAGACAAATCTTCTTCATTGTCAAATGATAGTGATGGCTCAAAGACCACTGAGGCTCACTAAAAACATAATGCTACCATAACTTTCCTTTTTTGATTAGATTACTAGAAGAACAGCTGAGGGGAATATGCTTCATCTGAACTCGAGGAAAGTCTTTTGTAGTATACTGAAAAAAACCCTAAATTTTAAGTCTTGTGATCAGACCCTGACTGTAGCTTATTACCTTGGGAAATTTATTTTACTTCTTTGGGTCTAGATGACAGGGAGATCAACAGAAATACTGAAGTTGATTCAGGAGGGATGATGATAGGTTCTAGTTTGGACATAATTAGTTTGAGGTGTCAGTGGAACCTCCAGATATAGATGGACAGATGCCAGTGAGAAACGTGGAATTAGAGTTTGGGAAGATGTCAAAACTGGAAATAATAGTATGGATATGTTTACAGAAAGATAAAAATTAAAGCCAACGAAGCTGATGTGATTGCTAAAGTAAAAGATAGAGAAAAGAAGAGGTTATAGGACAGTGTTTTGGGAGATAGTCACATTTAAGAGATGAAAGAAGAGAAATTAGTGGAGACTGAGAAAGATCAGAGAAGAGAATAACCAGCAGAGGAAAGCAATGTCACACAGGTAGAATGGAAAGGGGATGGTTTTCAGTATCTAAAGTCACACAAAAAACTGCATCACTGAATTTGACCTTTTTTTGGCTAATTAGGAGACTCCTGGTAAGTTTGAAGAGAATAGCTCCCATAAAGTGTTAGGGATGGAAGCCAGGTTGTAAAGGTTTAAGGAAAAGATAGTGAGAAAATACAATACAATAAATGGATGTTCATGATTCTTGGATGGGGAGGACAGGTGGAAGGATGAGGAAGAATTTGGGGACAGCTAGGTGATACAATGGATAGAGCATTGGACTGGGAGGTAGGAAGACCTGAGTTCAAATCTAGCCTCAGAAACTTTTTAACTATGCAATCCAGGACAAGTTACTCAATTGCTGTTTGCCTCAGTTTCTGCCTCTATAAAACTTGGATAATGATAATATCTAGCTCCCATGGTTATTGTGAAAATTAAATGAGTTAATAATTATAAAGTGTTTAGCAAAGTGGTTGGTATGTAGTAAGTGCTATGTAGATGTTAGCTATTGTTATTATGTTGTAATTGATCATAATAATAATTATCTTTGAATTATGTTGTAATTGATTATGATAATGATACTGACAATATTAATAATTTATTGCAATTATTATTATTATGATTACAAATTATTACAATAATTTATTAGCATGTGTAACCTCTTAAGAACAATATTAAATGATGGAAATGTCTAACTGATATGGAATGGAAAAGAGCAAGAATACAGGTTTTAATTTATTCCTCTGCAACAGTGAGAGTTTTGTATCCTAGCTAGGCAAAAGCACGTTCTAATATGGACAATGAGACAAACTCACCTTTGCAGAAATGGGAAACACAAATTATGAACTAACTTTTATGGCATGGATCCTATAGAGCTCAATATCTGATGACTACATAAATAAGATAACATCTAAATAACTAGGAAGAAATCAAATCAAATAAACAAGTAAAATTAAGAGTCTTGAAGTGATCTTTCTCTTCCCTCCATTAAATAAAATTGTATTTTTTTCATGGTCAGGGTTCTACTGCATGTACTGTGCTATTTATAAATTGAAATTTTCCAAAAATAATGACAGAAAGGCATCATGTGTAAATAAAAATAATTTAAAGGAGTAAAACAAAACAAAACTTCCATTACCCATTTTCATGCTTCTGTGGAAGCAAGCTCTCTTTGACTTCTACATAAGAGTTTCATCAGCTTTTCCTAGAGAATTTTGTGTATCACTGTGTGTATGTATTTTAATGAGAAATTAATCACTCTCTCCTTTGACTGAGCTCCCATCCAGAAATCTCACTCTAGTAGATACAGTGTTTTCTTTTTTTAAAACCCTTACCTTCTCTCCACGTCTACCCTCCACTCTTGTTACGGGGATGTCAAACTGGATGTCCCAGAGGCATCTCAAAATTGAATTGTCCAAAATATAACTCATTGTCTTACCCTCTCAAAAAAAATCCCCCCTTTTCTAAACATCCCTCTAGTACTGTCAAGGGCACCAACATCCTTCCAGGCACCCAAGTTCATAACCTCAGTGTCATCTTTGATTTTTCATTCTCACCCCATATCCAGTCAGCAAATATTGTCGTATCTTTTTATATAACACCTCCTGAATATGTTCCCTTCTCTCCATTCACACAGCCACTATCCTAGTTCAGGCCTTCATCACCCTCTACTGGTGATATAACTTACTAATAACTTTATAACTTGCTAATAACCTTCTAATCACTCTTCCCTGCTGCAAGGTTTTCCCGTCTGTAATCCATCCTTTGGACTGTTACCAAAGTGATTTTCCTAGACCTTAGATCTGTCTGTGCCATATCCTGATTCAATAAGTTCCAGTGACTCCCTTTTAACTCTAGGATTAAATGTATCATTTGGTATTTAAATCTCTTTATAGCCTGACTCCTCTATTTTTTAAACCTTTACTTTCCATCTTAGAATCAATATTGTATATTGGGTCTAGGGCAGAAGAGTGGTAAGGGATAGACAGTGGGGGTTAAGTAACTTGCCCAAGGTCACAGCTAGGAAGTCTCTGAAGTCGGATTTGAACTCAGGACTTCACATCTCTAGAGCTGGCTCTCAATCCACTGAACCACCTAGCTGCCCCCTCCTTCCTATCTTTCTCAACTAAATTACTTCCTTCAATGAATTCAAAAGCCTGGTCATGTAGACATCTTTGTTATTTCTTGTACACAAATGCTTTTATCTCCCTCTACATCCTATCTTGGTGCCTTTGCACTAGATGTCTCTCATTCCTAGAATGATGCCCCTCTTTACCTCTGCCTCTCAGAATCCCTGACTTTGCTCAAGACTCAAATGCCATCTCCTCCCAATCCAATGCTGACCCAAGCCATCTAATCTAAGGTTACATTCCATTTACTGTCTATTTGAGAGATAGATAATAGAGATAAACAGATAGATAGATAATCTTTTTATGTACTTGTTTCCCCTTTAAGATATAAGCTCCTTGGTGGCAGAAGTATTTTGTTT
>NW_025399733.1:0-3711 GCF_016433145.1 Gracilinanus agilis
GTATAAATATATACAAAACTAGGGGGAAGAAGAAAACAATAAGAAAAAAGGAAAGCAAACAAAAACGAATAAATTTATATTGCATAAAGAAGCACATGGGTTCAACAGGGGGAAAATAACAATACATTGTAAGGGTAAATAGGTTAGAGAGAGGGAATATTCAATACTTAAGTGCATTGAAATCAACTTACAGAAGAACAATCAGATCCATAGGGGCAGAAAATTGATTCACGCCCTATAGAGAAGGAGAAGGGTAACAAAGGGACTGGTGGGGAGGGAAGCAATACTAGGGAGGGAGAGGGCTTGGGGGGGAGCACCACGTGGCTTTTAAAGAAAAATAAGAGGGGATTATAAGAAGGGAGGGGGGAGAAAGGGAAGTACAACAAGGGAGGGGATTATAGGAACTGATTAAAAACAAAACACTGGTATAGAAGGAAACAGTGAAAGAAGAAAGGACAGGAAATAAGAGAGAGAATCAAAATGTCTGGGAATGCAGAGTTGATAATTATAACTCTGAATGTGAATGGGATGAACTCACCCATAAAACGGAAGTAAATAGCAGAGTGGATTAGAAACCAAAACCCAACCATATGTTGTTTATAAGAAACACATATTAGACAGACAGACAGACATAGAATGAAAATGAGAGGATGGAGCAAAAACTTTTGGGCTTCAAATGAGAAAAAGAAGGTAGGGGTGGCTATCATGATCTCTGATAGAGCCAAAGTAAAAATAGAAAAGGTTAAAAGAGATAGGGAAGGTTATTACATCCTAATAAAAGGCAGTATAAACAATGAAGAAATATCAGTACTCAATATGTATGCACCAAAACGAATAGCTTCCAAATTTCTAAAGGAGAAGCTAGTGGAGCTCAAGGATGAAATAGATAGCAAAACCATACTACTAGGGGACCTGAACCTTCCCCTATCAGATCTAGATAAATCAAACCAAAAAACAAATAAGAAAGAGATAAGAGAGGTGAGCGAAACCCTAGAAAAATTTGAGTTAATAGATATTTGGAGAAATATAGAGACAAAAAGGAATACAACTTCTTTTCAGCATCACATGGAACGTTCACAAAGATAGACCATGTAATAGGGCACAGAAACATGGCAAGCAAATGCAAAAAAGCAGAAATAATAAATGTAATCTTCTCAGATCATAATGCAATAAAAATATTTATTAGTAAGAATACATGGAGAGGCAAACCAAAAACTAATTGAAAATTAAATAATATGATTCTCCAAAATAATTTAGTGAAAGAACAAATCACAGAAACAATTAATAATTTCATTGAAGACAATGACAATGATGAGACATCTTACCCAAACTTATGGGATGCAGCCAAAGCAGTTGTAAGAGGAAAATTTATATCACTGAGTGCATATATTAACAAATTAGGGAGGGCAGAGGTTAATGAATTGGGCATGCAACTTAAAAAACTAGAAAATGAACAAATTAAAAATCCTCAGATGAAAACTAAATTAGAAATACTAAAAATCAAAGGAGAAATTAATAAAATTGAAAGTGAAAGAACTATTGAATTAATAAATAAGACCAAAAGCTGGTATTTTGAAAAAACAGATAAAATAGACAAAGTATTGGTTAATCTAATTACAAAAAGGAAAGAAGAAAACCAAATTAATAGTATCAAAGATGAAAAAGGAGACCTCACCTCTAATGAAGAGGAAGTTAAGGCAATCATTAAAAACTATTTTGCCCAATTATATAGCAATAAATTTAACAATCTAGGTGATATGGATGAATATTTGCAAAAATATAAATTGCCTAGATTAACAGCAGAAGAAATAGAATACTTAAATAATCCCATATCAGAAAAAGAAATTGAACAAGCCATTAAAGAACTCCCTAAGAAAAAATCACCAGGGCCTGATGGATTCACAAGTGAATTCTATCAAACATTCAAAGAACAATTAATGCCAATACTACACAAATTATTTGATATAATAAGCAAAGAAGGAATCTTACCAAACTCCTTTTTTGACACAAATATGATACTGATTCCAAAGCCAGGAAGATCAAAAACAGAGAAAGAAAATTATAAACCAATCTCCCTAATGAACATAGATGCAAAAATCTTAAATAGAATACTACCAAAAAGACTCCATCGAGTGATAAAGAGGGTTATTCATCATAATCAGATGGGATTTATACCAGGAATGCAAGGATGGTTCAACATTAGGAAAACCATCCACATAATTGACCATATCAACAAGTAAACCAACAAAAACCACGTGATAATCTCAATAGATGCAGAAAAAGCCTTTGACAAAATACAACACCCATTCCTACTGAAAACACTAGAAAGTATAGGAATAGAAGGTTCTTTCCTAAAAATAATAAACAGTATATATCTTAAAACATCAATAAGCATCATATCCAATAGGAATGAATTAGAAGCTTTCCAATAAGATCAGGTGTGAAACAAGGATGCCCATTATCACCTCTTTTATTTAACATTGTACTAGAGACACTAGCAGTAGCAATTAGAGAAGAAAAAGGAATTGAAGGTATTAAAATAGGCAAGGAGTAGACTAAGCTATTACTCTTTGCAGATGATATGATGGTATACTTAAAAAATCCTAGAGAATCAACTAAAAAGCAGGTAGAAATAATCAACTTTAGCAAAGTTGCAGGATACAAAATAAATGCACATAAATCATCAGCATTACTATATATTTCCAACACATCACAGCAGCAAGAGGTAAAAAGAGAAACACCATTTAAAATCACCCTGGACAATATAAAATACTTAGGAATCTATCTACCAAAACAAATACAGGAATTATACAAACATAACTGCAAAACACTTTCCAAAAAAATAAAACTAGATCTAAACAATTGGAAAAAAATTGAGTGCTCAGGGGTAGGATGAGCTAACGTAATAAAAATTACAATTCTACCCAAATTAATTTACGTATTTAGTGCCATACCTATCAAACTACCAAAAACATTTTTTACTACATTAGAAAAAACTATAACAAAGTTCATTTGGAAGAACAAAAGATCAAGAATATCAAGGGAAATAATGAAAAAAAAACCATAAAGGAAGGTGGTCTACCATTACCAGATATTAAGCTATATTATAAAGCAGCTTTACTGAATTAGAAAAAACTATAACAAATTTCATTTGGAAAAACAAAAGATCAAGAATTTCAAGGGAAATAATGAAAAAAAATGTGAAGGAAGGGGGCCTAGCAGTACCAGTTATTAAACTATACTATAAAGGAGCAGTCATCAAAACAATATGGTACTGGCTAAGAGACAGAAGGGAGGATCAGTGGAATAGACTTGGGGTAAATGACATCAGCAAGACAGTGTATGATAAACCCGAAGAGCCCAACTTTTGGGACATGAATCCACTATTTGACAAAAACTGCTGGGAAATTTGGAAAACAATATGGGAGAGATTAGGTCTAGATCAACATCTCACACCCTACACCAAGATAAATTCAGAATGGGTAAACGACTTGAATATAAAGAGGGAAACTATAAACAAGTTAAGTGAACACAGAATAGTATACTTGTCAGATCTTTGGAAAGGAAAGACTTTAAAACCAAGCAAGAGTTAGAGAAAATTACAAAATGTAAATTAAATGGTTTTGATTATATTAAACTAAAAAGTTTTTGTACAAACAAAAATAATGTAGTCAAAATCAGAAGGGAAACAACAAATTGGGAAAAAATCTT
>NW_025399734.1:0-1060 GCF_016433145.1 Gracilinanus agilis
CCTCTCTATTTCTCTCTCCATCTTTGTGATCTCTGGCTTTGTTTTTCTATCTCTTCCTAAGTTTCCTAAATCTCTAATCCCTCTCTCTGCCTGCCTTTCTCTGACTTGGTCTGTGTCTCTCCCTCCTCTTCTGTCTAAATCTCCTCTCCACCAATCTCTGACTCTGTCTGTCTTCCTTTCCCTATCTTTCAATCTCACACTCCTTCTCTGTCCCTCTTTAGATCTCTCTCCATTTCACTTATCTCTCTGTATCTATCTCCCTCTCTCCATTTTTCTTTCTCTCCCCCCCCCTCCCCTGGTTTCCCACTCACTGATTGTCTCTGCCTCATTATACCCTTATTTTTCTCTTTTCTGTCTCTGGGTGTTTCTGTCTCTCCCTCCCCACTCCCTCCCTTTCTCTTTCTCTCTGTCTCTAAGTCTGTCTGTATCTCTTACTGACTCCCTCTCTGATTCATTCTCTCTACACCTTTCCTTCCCCTTTCCCCTCTCACTCCCCTTCATTCTTTCTTCCTTTCTACCCTCTGTTTCTTTCTTATTTCCTTCCTCTCCCTTCCCTTTCTTTTTTTCTTACACTTTCATTCCCTTCTACATCTCTCATTTTCTCCCCACCCTATTTAGCTCCTTCCCAGCTTAATGATGAACCCTGTACTCTACACTGTTAGAGCGGAAAACCAATCGCATCTAAAAGATCTGCAAAAGGAAAGAAATCACCTGCGTCTCCCTGGATACAGGAAATGCTGAAAACAGCCCCATTAATACAAGGATTGCTTTAAAGAACATTGCCCCCTCTTCCCCGCACTGAGTATGATCACCTTCACTTACTGCAGCAAAAACAAATCCATCCACAGACATTTTCCACGACGCAAACCTGTTTTTAAGCATAATTTACATGAGGTATCAGTGAAAAAAAAAGAGGTGAAAAGTCAATAAAATTCAAGTTTAAAAAAAAAACTATTTCAAAGTCAAGTATGTAACGCTGAGGAAAAGAAGCAAAAGAGGCAGTGGGGCTCAGAGATTGTCTTACAAACGATGGTTAGTGAAAAATATAAAGTCATTTTTT
>NW_025399735.1:0-1989 GCF_016433145.1 Gracilinanus agilis
AAAGAAAGAAAGAAAGAAAGAAAGAAAGAAAGAAAGAAAGAAAGAAAAAGAAAGAAAGAATAACCCACAATTCTGTAGATGTAATGTTGTAATGTTCATCATTTTCCAGGGTAAATGCTCCCCTCAGCTGCATCCCCATCAGCCATGGCATGAACCCTCATATTCTAGTAAGCAGATTTTGCAAATTACATCTTTACAGCAGGCCTATCCCATTAGCACAGCCACCTTTGTTATTCATACCACTCTAATGATCACTTCTGAAGCATTTACACTGTGGGCTTGGCTGGCTAGTTGCTGCTCACTCACTGGCAAGATTATTGATTGCCAGAGCTTATTAAGAAAGTATGAGGCAATAAGCCATGAGAACTGTTGATAATTCAAGAGGCAAAGCTGGCAATTATATAGGGATCAGGGGGATTATTACATACATGGACTTGGTAAATATGACTGATTGCCATTGCACAAGTGTGACGACTATTTGAATGAAAATGTATTATTATTGATTTTTTGTTTTTATTGCATTTTAAATTGACATCTTTTTTTTATGCAATGAGTCCATTTCACCCTACAGCCAAGCTTTGCTACTATAAGTTGAAGATTTATGAAACATAACAGCAGTTGCACTGTTTCCATGGCTCAATCTAAAAGGAAAACTGCTGTCCCTCCTTTCCAAATAGCCTTATGTTGTTTTCTCAGTGTATGATCTATGGCATAACTGATTTGCTTTTGATTCCACTTTTTAGAATCACAGGATATGATAGCTAGAAGGGATCTCAGAATTCATCTCCACTAATAAGGCAGTAAGAAAAGCAGAGGGATGGAGGGAGGGAGAGGGCTATATATATATATGCATGTGTGTATCTATCTGTGTATCTATTTATCTATCTATCTATCTATATATATATATATGTATGTATGTATCTATCTATCTATAGAAAGACACAAAGAGACAGAGAAAGATTTATTAAGTACTTGTGTGCTGGGCACCATCCTAAAAACTAGGTATACAAATAAAACCTAAGATAAAAGGAAAGAGAGCACCTCACCTCAAAGAGTTTACATTTCATTGAGGGAAAGGATGTGAAAGGCAATTTCTGGAGAGTAGACTAGGAAAGAAAAAGCCTTAGATGGCACTTACTCAAGTGGAAGTATGAGAGAAAGGAACTGACCAGTAAGATGATGGGTTTGCCAATAGGGATAAGAAGCATGTCCAGAGAAAGAAGATAGCTAGAGCAGAGGTTCAAAAATCCAGAGAATCTGGAAAAGTAGAGAAGAAACAGAGATATAAAGGAATCTTCCTTAAAGCTTCCTAGTAAGGGGCATAAGAGAAACAAAAATGCTGACTTTCAGACTCCCAATCCACTGCTCTTTCCACTATAATGTCCCTTTCATAGATTTGAATTTTTACCTTGACTTTAAGGACACCTTCTCAGATCTATAAGGAAGCACGTGAATCTCTATAGGAATGAAGCTAAAGATAATTTCTTTTTCTGTATATTTTTTAAACTATCATTTTTATATCCTAGATCATAATTTGGTTATTTAAAATATCTGCATAAAAACCACCATCAAAACCCAATGACAGGGCAGCTGGGTAGCTCAGTGAATTGAGAGTCAGGCCTAGAGACGGGAGGTCCTAGGTTCAAATCCGGCCTCAGACACTTCCCAGCTGTGTGACCCTGGGCAAGTCACTTACATTGCCTACCCTTACCAATCTTCCATCTATAAGTCAATACACAGAAGTTAAGGGTTTAAAATTTAAAAAAAAAAAAAAAAACAATGACATTGGGGGCAGCTGGGTGGCTAAATAGATTGAGAGCCACATCTAGAGAAAGGAGAATCTAGGTTCAAATCTGGCCTCAGACACTTCTCAACTATGTGACTCTGGGCAAGTCACTTAACCCCCATTGCCTACCCTTACCACTTTTCTGCCTTGGAGCCAATACAAAGTATTGACTCCAAAACTGAAGGTAAGGGTTTAAAAAAAAA
>NW_025399736.1:0-2339 GCF_016433145.1 Gracilinanus agilis
CCCCCCCCACCCACACAAGCTCTACATGTGCTATTTTCTACAAAACTGACCTAAGTTTTTCTCTAGCCCATGACCCGACACCACGTGGACCTATCGTTTACCCTTAATCCGGCCACATGGCCTATTCACCCCCATACCTGCTCAGAACTTTGAACTGAGAGCAAAGACTGATTATAAAAAAAAAACTCCTTAAACTCAGCAGAACAGCAGAACTCAATCAAAAGAACCTTAAATTGAACAAGGGGTGAACTTTTAAACCTCGGAACTGAATGTGTTTTATTTCTGTTTTAAAAAGACTATATCTTACTGCATTTTGCTAATTAGTTTTGTAAATTAATCTTGCTTATTTCGTTGATTTTCCTGTTGCACTGAATCATTTTAAGTTAATGAAGTTTGTGGCCGCTAGATTAATTCTGTTTATGATTTTATTGTAACTCCCAAATAATGAGAAAAATCTATTAGAACTGGTAAGAGGTTTTGACCAGCTTGTTGATCTGATACTACTGGATTTATAGAGCACATGTCTTTTAAAATTTATTCTGTCTTGGTAATTGTAAAGAAACTTGGAAGTTTCCATGCTTTAAGAATTACCTTGTAATTTTACAAGAGGTCTTACTTTAAATCCTTAAGAATTGTTGTCTTAAAGGGTAAAGCTTTTATATATTTTATTATAAGAGAAATAATTGCCTAAAAATGGGTAAAAGCATTTCCTACCCTGTATTTTTTAAAACAGGAAGCCAAGGAGATCCTGTATATTCTTATCTGAGGATGATTATACCAGAAGGTTTTTTTTTAAATATCAGATTTTGCTATGGAAGCAATAACAGGGTTTGTTGAGAAACTCTTAGCCAAGATTTAAAAGTTGTAACAAGTAAATTATTTTAAACATTGTTTATTGTTTTAAAATATGCTATTGGAAATAATGGTACTCTATTTGAATGTGCATTGTGAATCTGCTATTTGTAAGATCCATTTACACTCACAGAATGAAAACCTCATTTTTGGGTAACATAATCCTTCTAGTTCTTAGCTATATATATATGTGTGTGTGTGTGTGTGTGTGTGTATTTGATTTTTAAAACATTTTTTTAATTAGAGCAATTGATTTTTCCCTTTTTATCATCTTGTACTGGAAGTACATATATAATCATTATTTATCCTTTTTCTGATTCTACAGCAAATACCTGAGCCTATAGGACTGTGATTAAATGCCTTTCGGTCTGATTCTATGAAAAGGGAACATGAGAGCTGTTAATAGTGCTAAAGAAAGCACATGGTCAGAGACTTGACTGACTAAAATCTGCATGGATTGCAGAGTTCTATGCCAATACTTTAGGGCTTGGAAATTGGGGTTTGAGTCCTGGAGTCCCAGTCTTTTCTAAAACTTTAGAGGACGTGGGTCCCCTCGACTTAGATTCCTAGAAAGCACCTAAGATTGGTTATTTATTTGGCTCAGTTCCCTGAAAAGCTGATGATAAGCCAGATCAGAGAGAGACATTTTCCTTAAGTCCTGGCCCTGAATGGGTAATTGCAATCTGCTGAATTCACTTTAATTAGGCCTTCATTCAAAGGTCTAAGTTTATTTTCCCTACATTTTTTGCACATTTTACATTTCATTCACAAGTTAATTTTTTCTTCTTTTTTCTTGAATTTTATTCTTTTTATTTTGACAATTGATTTCATACAACCCCCGGGACTCAGCCACTCATCCTTAGCTGACCTGAGGCACCCTTTTTAAGAAAAAAAGGTGTGTTTAAGATTTACCTCAGGGGGATATCTGTTAAGTTTTTTAAAATTCAATAATGTAAAAATATATGTATATTTAACCCTTTTAGGAGTAATTTCACGGGGAATTGTATAAATCTTAGAAGAAAATGTATGTTTTGTAATCTATAATGTAAAGTTTAAATTCTTTTGAGAATAATTTCAGGATAAGGATCTTGCCATCTCCCCAGAATCCAGACGACGAACCTGTTTGGTGAAGACACCATGAAGATGTCTGAAAAGCCTTCACTGTACCATGAAGACCAAATTTGAACTTTGGGGTGCAGTTGATTGAACTATGGGGAGTGGAAATTGAGTTGTATATATTGTTCTAATTGTACACTGTTATACCAATAGGGGACTGCCCCCAAATTGGTTTTTTTGTCAATGCGGCTAGTTTTATCCATTTGTTTATCCATTTCTTTTATCCCCCAAATTCCTAAAATTTTAGAAGTTGTCTATTTTTACAGGTCCAGCAAAGAAAAAGGGCTAACCTTTTTTTTTTTTTTGCCGGACCTCAGGGGGAATTGTAAAAGTGAAATTTGAGAAATGCCATCTAAAAGTATATATATATT
>NW_025399737.1:0-5189 GCF_016433145.1 Gracilinanus agilis
TATATATATATATATATATATCAAAATATTTGGAATGTTTTGATTGTGCAGAAAATATAATCTTACCTATTTATACCCCAAATGGCTTTCGCTGTCCTTACTTGGTGATGATATACATGTAATTTCCTGTTTTGCATGGTTATAACTGGAAATTAAATTTCTTTTGAGACTATGAAACTCCTGAACCATAACCTATTGCTGAAAGTTCAGGAAACAAATTGATTATTTTCATAGTACTTCTCTAATGAAGATGATATGTAAGAAATGTTCATTAAAAAATTTATTCATGCTAGCAGCTCATTTGCAGATAGTTCATTCAGAAACATAGGTATGTATGTGTGTCTGTGTATACTTTAGAAGTCCTATGATTTTAATAATATATATATACATATTTACACATAAGTGTATATGTACATGTATGCATACATGTCTATACATATGTGTATAATCTATGTACATATACACATATAGGGAGGGAGCAAGAGAAAAAGAGAGAATAGAATTTCACATTTTGGGTTTATTTTTATTACATTTTTCAATTTTAGATATGCTTCAGAAAATTGGATATTTCTGAATTTGTTGTTTATATTGCTTTATTCAACTAAGAAGATGATATTGCACATTAATTAAATTATTCTTTCAGCATCTTAAGGAGTCAATTTTTGCTAAGCAACATTATTGGAATTTCTACTCCCTAGTGGTATGCTTTGCATCAGAAGGGAACTACTAACCTCTGATTTGCATCAGATTATACTCACTTAATAATCCAACAAATTATTGATTAAAAATAAAGATAAATTGATTAATTCAAAGCCTCTCACCTCCCCCAAATACATCACATCAACATCCATAGCAAAAATTGAAAGTGTAATTAGAATACATTCTGTTCCTTGAAGCTGCTGGGAAAACAAAACATGGGTTAGCTGATAAGGTTAAAATGTCAAATCATGCATTATGTCTCAAAGTATTCAATAATAGTGATCTATGTATCATTATTAGGAAAATGTTAATGTAATAGTATGAATGACTATAGAAGCATTTGGAAAAATTAAATTATATGTAACCTCTAAGCATTATGTCCTTTAACAAGCCTTATAAAAAGGATATTTCCTATAATTCTTTAATACTTTAAATTGAGTTCTAATAATATTATTATAAAAATCATGCCTTTAAAAATATTCTTATGTAATTTCTTGATGGCTTGTTCAATTTCTTTTTCTGATATAGTATTATTTAAGTATTTTATTTCCTTTCTGTTAATCTAGGCAAATAATGTTTTGGTAAATATTCACTCATTTCACCGAGATTGCCATATAATTGGGCAAAAAAGGTCTTAATAATTACCCTAATTTCCTCTTCAGTAGAGGTGAGAGGACCTTTTTTATCTTAGATACTTTTAATTTCATTCTCTTCTTTTTTATTAGTTTAAGCAGTACCTTATATATTTTATTTGCTTCCCCTGAGCCCAAAGTATCAGCTCTTAGTCTTATTGATTATCAATAGTTCTTTTACTTTCTTATTTATTACTTAATCTTTACTTTTAATGGATTTCCAATTTAGCTTTTATCTGATGGTTTTTAATTTGTTCTTTTTCTAATTTTTTAAGTTGCAAGCCCAAATCACTGGTCTCCTCCATCTTGATTTTGTTGATATAGGCACTCAGTGATATAAATATTCCTCTCAGAGATTCTTTGGCTGTATCACATAGATTTTGACATATTATCTCCTCATTATCATTCTCCTTAATGAAGTCCATAATTGTTTTTATGATTTGATTTTTGATGAACCACTTTTGAAGATAATTCAGTTTCCAATTAATTTTATATTTGCCTTTCCATGGACCCTTGTTAATCATAATTTCTATTGCATTATGATATTAAAAAGTTGCATTTATTATTTCTGCTTTTCACCATTTGTTTGCAATATTTCTATGCTATATTAATGTAAGGGGGGAAAAGGGGTTTTGGGGTTCAATATATTAAAAGGTGGTAGCCAGGGGAAATCTCCCCAATTTAGGAATAACTTCAAGTCAAAATTGACTTTATGGAAGTTTATTTACAATTGAGAAGAGAGAGAAGAAATAAGGAAATAAGAATCTAACACTGTATGTAAATTACTAAGATCCTCTAATTAATCCAGGTAGATCTAATTTACCCTCAGCCAAGAGTCAGAGGGCCAGAGGCCTGGAGGTGAATGAAGAAAAGCTTCATTCATAGTGTCTATTAAAAGAAGTTCCTTAAGAGAAGTTCAGGAAGATTCAGTCTTTAAAGTCACCAAAGTTTTAGCATTCCAGCCATCACTCCTCCATGGATAGAAGAACTCCTTCATCAGCTGCCCTCTTCACCAGCCACTTCAGTTGACTGAGGACCTTCTCCTTTTATAGGGGTCACTTATGCATCATTTCCTGTGCCTCCCTCCTAATTTGCATGTCCAATCTCAATAAGACTGCCTAAGGGACAGTCAGTTGATTTTAATTTGTCACTCATTCTAGCACACATGTGTTAGCACCTCCCACAATTAGAGGTGCTCTCACCTTTGGTGATTAAATCTAAAGATGGGCAGTGCAGACTTAATCTAATTATCACAGTACATGGTCGATATTTGTGTATGTCCTATGTACTGCTGAGAAGAAGGTATATTCCTTTTTATCCCTGTTTAGTTTTCTTCAAATATCTATTAACTTTAATTTTTCTACATTTTATTCACTTCCCTTACTTTTTCTTATTTATTTTTTGGTTCCCTTTATCTAGTTCTGAAAGGGGAAGGTTGAGAACCCTGACTAATATGGTCTTATTATCAATTTCCTCCTTGATCTTCTTTAATTTCTTCTTTAGTAATCTAGATGCCATACCATTTGGTGCATAAATGTTTAGTAATCATATTACTTAATTGTTTATAGTAGTACCTTATTGCAAAATGTATTTTCCTTCTTTATCTCTTTTAATCAGATCAATTTTACTTTAGCTTTGTCTGGCATTATGATTGCTAATCCTGCTTTTTTTTACTTTAGATGACATAATTTCTGCTCTGGCCTTTTACCTTGAATCTGTGTGTGTCACCCTGCCTCAAATGTGTTTCTTGTAAACAATATATAGTAGGATTCTGTTTTTTAATACACTCTGCTTTCCCCTTCTGTTTCATGGGTGAGTTCATTCCATAGACATTCAGAGCTATTATTACTGTGTATTGCTTGCCATCTTATTATCTACTTTAGATCTCACTCTATTCCCTTTCACTCTGTTCCTCCTCACCAGTATTTTGCTTTTTGTTATGCCTTCTCTTCCCCCTGCCTCTAATGACCTTCCCCTTCCTTGATCTTATACTCTTACTACTTCTCTGTAAACTAAGATAGAATTCTATACCTCACTGAGTATACTTGTTTTTCTCTCTCTGAGACAGTTATGATGAGAGTAAAATTTAAGCACTGCCCATAACTGCCCTTATCCTCCCCTAACAATAATGATTTTTCATGCCTCTTTATGTTATATAATTTACCCCATTCTGTCTTTCCCTTCCCTTTTCTCTAAGAGCAGCCCTCTCTTTCACCCCTTGATTTTTTTACATATCATTCATATACATACATAATATATATAGATATATAACTTCATAGCATCACATTTACGTACACGTCAAATTATTATAATCAACTTACACTCTGTCTGAGTGAATTCCTTCTATCTTCTCTACTACTAAGAGTAATTTTGGAAAATTACAGATATCCTCTTTGCATGTAGACATATAAATATTTTGACACTAATGAGTCCCTTCAGAATGTGTAAGTGACTTAAATATAAAGAGGAAAAGTATAAATAAATTAGACAAACATATTAGAATACTGTACCTTTCAGATCTATGGTAAAGGAAAGAATTTAAGACCAAGCAAGAGTCAGGGAACATTACAAGATGTAAAATAAATAATTTTGATGATGCTACATTTAAAAGTTTTTTTTGTGTGCAAACAAAAGTAATGCAACCAAAATTAGAAGGGAAGCAAAAAATTGGGAAAAATTTTTATAAGAGAAACTTCTGACAAAGGTCTAATTTCACAAATTTATAAGGATCTAAGTCAATTGTACAAAAAATCAAGTCATTCCCCAATTGGCAAATGATCAAAGAACATGAGTTAGCAGTTTTCAGATATATAAATAAAAACTATCAATAAACACATGAAAAAGTGATCTAAATACCTCATAATTAGAGAAATGCAAATTAAAACAATGCTGAGGTACCACCTCACACCTAGTAGATTGGCCAATATGACAGTAAAGGAAAATAATAATTGCGTGAGAGACTGTTGCAAAATTGGGACATTAATGCATTGTTTATGAAGTTGTGAATTGATCTAACCATTCTCAAAGGTAGTTTGTAACTATGTCCAAAGGGTTTTAAAAGATTACATACCCTTTGAACCAAGAGTACCACTACTAGATTTGTACCATAAAGAGAAAATAAGGGAAATGTTTGTACAAAAATATTCATAGCTACGCTCTTTGTGGTGGCAAAAATTGGAAAATGAGAGATTGTCCTTCAATTGGGGAATGGCGGAACAAATTGCGGTATATGATGGTGATGGATTGCTATTGTGCTGTAAGGTATGATGAACTGGAGGATTTCTGTATGAACTGGAAAGCCCTCCAGAAACTGATGTAGAGTGAAATGAGCGGAACCAAGAGAACATTATACACAGAAAGTGAAACATTGTGGAACAATACAATGTAATGGATTTTACTAATATAAGATAATGCCAATATACTTATGAGAAAGAATGCTATCCACATTCAGAGAAAAAACTGCAGGAGTAGAAACACAGAAGAAAAACCAGTGAATTATCATATATGATTTGGAGTTTTGCTTTTAAAAGATTGCTCTATTGCAAAAATGAATAACATTGAAATAGGCATGAGTGATAACATTTGTATAACACGGTGGAGGGGAAGGAAAGAAAATAAAATGTGTAAATATGTGTATAGGGAGCCATGCCTCTATATGATTATTTGGGGTCCTGAACGGCGTGGTGGCATAGGATGGTTAAGGCAGGAGAAAGAAAATGAGAACAACTGGACTAGTGGTTAGCCCATGCTGTTCCAAATTCTGCGGGCATGGAAGTTTATTATATACTCATTTCAAGCAAAAAGGAGTCAGAGTTGGTAAGGGGCAATAAATCACGCATAATCCATTGAAGTCTAAAG
>NW_025399738.1:0-1130 GCF_016433145.1 Gracilinanus agilis
TTTACCTTTCTACGTTTCCTGAGTTTGCTCCACAATGCCTTTCAAAGATATTAATATAGTTTAATGATGCCTAGAACTAGCTCCTCCTGAAAATATGTGTTTATTTGTGAGACAGATGGACAGAAAGACACAGACATAGAGAGGAAAAAGGGAGAGGAAACATTGTGGCAATATTATATAATAGTTAGAGATGGAGCCTCGGAACTAGGAAGACTCAGTTTCAAGTTCTGGTTCTGACACAACTTGCTTTATGACTTTCGACCTACCATTTCCTCCTAGCAGTCTCAAGCAAGTGTCCAACACTGCAAGTTGCAGAGAAGGTACAAATCAGCTTTATAAAGGAAGCTTCCTCACTTTGGGAGCTAAGAGTCCCCAGTACCAGTCCAAGGCACTATGAGGAGGTATGTAAATGCACATAGACTGATAGATAGATACAGAGAAATGTATAGAGATGCATATACATCTATATGTATGAATATATGCAATCATACATGTATGTTTTATGTGTCTACATTTATATTATATATTCATGTATCTATGTGTAAGATTTAAATTAATGCCCAATATCTCCAAGTATTATATTTTATATGATTTATTAGTAATCACTTGAAGTAGAAGAAATAAAAAAAAAAAAGCACAAAGCTTAAGTATGACCACATGAATAAACTTTCCTGCCAAGCTCTCCCCCCATTCTCCACAACCCCATTCTTGGAATAAGAGAGTGAGGGAGGAGCTACATAAAACTTATATCTTCCCTATGCTAATACATAATGTAAATACATGAATGGGATGCTGGGAAAGAGAGTTCTGGGAAGAAAATTCTAATTGCACTTACGTATGTATATGTGTGTTTTGTTGTTTAGTCATTTTCTATCATGTTCAATCCTTCATGACCCCAATTAGGGTTTTTTTTGGCAAAGATTCTGGAGTGGTTTAACATTTCCTTTTCCAGCTCATTTTATAGTAGAGGAAACTGAGACAAATGGCATTAAGCCCAGAGTCACACAGCTAGTGTCCAAGGCCAGATTTAAATTCAAGAAAATGAGTCTTCACAACATAGGTCTTTGCCATGTAGCTGCAGAGCTGTGGATCTCTCTCTCTCTCTCTCTCTCTCTCTCTCTCTCTCTCTC
>NW_025399739.1:0-1398 GCF_016433145.1 Gracilinanus agilis
GAGAGAGAGAGAGAGAGAGAGAGAGAGAGAGAGAGAGAGAGAGTCACTGATTATAGGAGATATAAATTTTTAAAATTTTAGCACATTTTTAATAATTGCATGGACAATTTGATTTTTTCCTAAGCACATGTCATCTATCTAAATTGAAAGATTTTTTATTATTACAGTAGTGTAGATTTATTTTCCATTACTTCTAACAGTAATCACCTGCCCAAAAGCTTTAGACTACTGAATATGCGATTGATATTTAAATATTATGGGACTTTACTTAGTACAACTGTCTGATTAAAAGAAATGGGATTAAAAAAAGGAGGAGAGACCTCATCTATATCGTGCTAAATAAGCACAATCATCTACATAGCACCAAAGCAACACATATCTAACTTGAATGATGCCAAAAGAGCACACAGGTGAAAAAGAGAAACCAATATTGTTAGGATTGCTAAAACTTGCTGAGACTTCTACACCAATTATAAAGGACTTGGGGGCAGCTGGGTAGCTCAGTGGATTGAGAACCAGTCCTAGAGATGGGAGGTCCTAGGGTCAAATCTGGCCTCATACACTTCCCATCTATGCCATCCTGGGCAAGTCACTTGACCCCCATTACCCACCTTACCTCTCTTCCACCTAGGAGCCAATACGCAGAAGTTAAGGGTTTAAAAAAAAGGACTTGAACCTGGTGTGAGATTTGAGGTTGCCACACTTAACAAATATTAAGACACATGACTAATTGTACCACACTCCTTGTGAAATTTATGTCAAGTACCTAACAACTGGCTGTTCTGGCTCCATGGTCTATCTCTGAGAAGAAACAATGAAAGAAGAAATGATGAAATATCAGAACAAGGAAAAAATAAAATCTAGTCCCTTTTTCTAACTCTCTTGCTGGGGTGGTTGACTGTGGTACTGGCTGCTGAGTGGCTAATTGTATACTATTGGACATGGATTACTTTAATTGGGCATTATTAAAAGACCTATTGTAATTTTGTTTTTTCTTATTTAGAATTTTTCCATATAAAATTTGCAATTAGAAATTTAGAATTTTTTATCCAATAGACATTTTTGGTGCTATTTTTCTGATGATTTTTCATTGGCAACGATTCAAATGCCTCATACCTCAGCCATATTTTCCCTATGTGATTCCCATGTTTCTTTCTATCCCCATTTGGGGGAATGTGTTTTTATTTCATATGAAATTCTAAATTATTTTAGTGTAAGAATTTTGCTGTCTCCAAGAATCCAGATGGAGATACCCATGGAGACTGCACACTGATCCAGGAGGCTGAGAGAAAGGCTGAATGTACAAAATTTGAACTGTGGGTGATTAAAAATTCATTTCTCTGGTTAAAACTCATTTGTCTTGTTTAAATGCACTTGTTTTATATGTATATATATATA
>NW_025399740.1:0-24584 GCF_016433145.1 Gracilinanus agilis
CTTTCTGTTGTTCCATTACGGTCCAAGAAAGGTATAATGGCACTGACAGATTTTTAAAATTTAAACATTTAATTTTTTTTCAGATTACATGTGGATATAATCTTTAATATTCATTTTTGGATATTTTTAATCCATATTCTCTCCCTCTTTCCCACCCCTCCCTCCTCTTCTCCAAGGATTTTTAACTCAGATCATAGCAGAAGGATGCTTGTTACTATGGACCTTAAGATGTTGGAGATGCCCATTTAATTGTGGCACACTACATGCTAATGCCATAAGAGTGAATTACCAATGGCTGACCCGTTTGTGTTTGTGCATGTTTCCTACATGTCACCTATTTAAATTTATATTCCACATAAGTTAGGATAAATCCCTGATATTGATAGACAGTGTGCCATAGGGGTTAGAGAGCTGGCTGGCCTCCAAATTGGCAACATCTGGATTCAAGTCCAACCTTGTACTTAAACTAGCTATGTGACCCTGGGCTAATCACCTAATCTTTCAGTTCCTCAGGAAATACTTTCAGATTATACATTGCAGAGCAAGTGCCAGCCTGTATTGATAGAGGGAATTTCCTTCCTAAAAGTTGCCTATTGGAATAAAAACAGAGGTCCAGTACAAACACACACACACACACACACACACACACACACACACACACACACACACATTCTCACACACATGCCCTTGTTTCAGAGTTGAGACTCCTAATAGTTGCCTTGGTTAGTGTGCAGTACTTTAGGCATTTCAAAGATTAAAACCTGAAATGTGACTTTAATTGCTACAAGTAATTTGGTTCTATTCTTTTTCTCTTTTTCTCTGCCATTATTTTACTCAATGCTGAAATGCCCCAGGCATGGACATTGATTATTTTAGATTTTCAGTCCATGCTAATTGGAATGAAGAAAAGTCTACAGGAAAAGTTGTTACTACCATGCCCTTACCACAAATTCCCAAGAATCTGTAACTCATACCCTTTGTTCATGCCAACATTTTTCAAGGTATTGAAGTCTGAAAAGCAAGCATGGTTTGTCAAAGGCTATTATTCAGTTCTGCACATTCAGTGTTATGGAAGAAGCCTTGACAAATATTTTTAAACTTGGATTCTAAGTATTCCTTAAAAGGCAAAATCTACACAAGAGAAAGCAAACACTTTGTGAAGAAATGTTGGAATATTTTCCTTATTTTTCACATGAAGAAACCCATACACATTGAGATTAAGTGCCTCTGCCCATGATCAGGAAGGAAGGAAAAGTCAGTCTCCCTGAATCCAAGTCCACCACACTTTTTACTTCCTCACCTAACTGTCCATTTCTGTTTGTGTTTGCATCCCTAGTACCTTAGCACAGTACCTGGCATATAGTAAAGACTAAATAAATATTTGTGGATTGATTCACCCTTGGAGCAAACAGTTGGATTTCTGTAGATTAAACTATATTTTTCAAGTGGTACCACAAAAAGTCCCTGAAGCTATTTTGAGTATCTAATACCTGAAATTTTAGGAAATCCCAAACTGAAGTGTCCCATGGATTTCAGTTATAAATTAACACTTCAATATTAGATCATTTTCCCAAGTACTATTAGTAATGCATTCAAATTCTTATTCAAAGAAAATATGTTTCTCCTGATAATTAATAATTAAGTGGTACACTTTTGAATCATTCAGTTAAAATAAGAAGTATGCCAGCATTTGGGGACTATTTTAGCCTCATGTAGATAGCCCAGACACTCTCTACTATTCAAGTAGAATTTTTTATTTTGTAGCTGATTCAAGTGACAAATCACAGTAAACTTTTTTAGTTAAGTATTTCAAATGAATTTCTCAGAAATTGTAGCTTTGTTGGAAAATTGAAACTTTGAAAATCTTTCAACAACAGCAGAGGGCGCCTCTATACAGCCAGTAAAATTAAAAACTAAGGAATTCCATGACATTAAAGACAATGCCCCAGGAAGGTATTGGAAAGGTACCTGATAAAACAGTACTCTTCAAGTTGGAATGAAATAAAAGATTGACTGCATTTGGAAACTTCAAATGAAAATGACTCATATTTATTTACAGTATCCATTTATTTCTATCCCCCTTTTCATGAATTTTTGAGATATGTATAAGCTGTATATTTTGTTGGGAAAAAAAAACCCACAACTATAGCTACAGTAGAAATAATAGCAACTTAAATTCTCTATGGCTTTAATGTTTATCATGTACTTTGCTCACAACAATCCTTTTATCTCTTTCCTTCCTTAATCAGTTCCTGTTGAACTCACAGTATTTCTCACCTCCACAACTACCTTAGTCCAAAGGAACTTCAACATGAACATTGATACTCCAACTACTATCACTTCTCAGTTCCTCATTCTACTCACTTTCCATTTTTTATTGCTCCACTCCACTTCAGCTACACATATATCTTTCCATTATCCCCAGATGTTCTGTTTCCATATTCATGACTTCTGAAATTCCTTTATCTAACCATAATCATATATCATTTCATTTCCCCCTATAATATACCTTACAAATCTTAACTCTGTTAATTGCCCTCACCATGACCTCTAATCTCTCTACCACTTAGTTTTTCCCCAGGCTATCAATGGCTATATTCTCAGTAGGCTGTATCTTAATATCTTGGTGAATCAGTTCAAATTTACATTCAAACTCTTTACCCTCTTGTCCTATTGCCTGTAAAGTTTTTTCAAACCCTACCTTCCAGTGACTTACAGAACTCATCATTATGAATTGGAGATTTTCTATTCTACTAATTATTTTTTTTATACAGGCCATAAATGCTGCCATTTATTACCTGTTAACTTCTTTCATGATTCTAATTTCTTTCTGAAACTATGAGGGAATATACTCATGAGGTTCCATGCATGTTCTCATGAGGATCTAGAGCAGTGATTCCCAAAGTGGACGCTACTGCCCCCTGGTGGGTGCTGCAGTGATCCAGGGAGGCAGTGATGGCCATGGGTTGCATTTATCTTTCCTATTAATTGCTATTAAAATTTTTAAAAATTAATTTCCAGAGGGCTAAGTAATATTTTTGCTTGAAAGGGGGTGGTAAGCCAAAAAAGTTGGGAACCACTGATCTAGAGCATCTTTCTGTTTCATCAGAAAGGAAAGTATTAAGGACAAATTTAAGTATGTGACCATGCATAAAAAATACATAAGAATAAATGTGCCTTTATCTATCTATAAGAGGCCTTTTTCAGTCCTCATCTTCTTTAGATTGCTTTCTTTCTCCCCTTTTATGTTTTTTTTGTGCGTATGTGTATATGTATATTTAAACACATATATGTATATGGTCATCTCTTGCCATATCATGGTTCACTTATTTTGGCTTCACTGCATCACAAGATTTAAAAATATATATATCTAATTCTGTATCTCTGAGTTTACATTTATTGTGGCACATTATTGGCTGATGGAATGAAAGGCGACCAACCATAGCGCAGTGTTCTGTATCCTGGGCACTGATTGGCTCAGTGACGGTAGCTTAATAAGAGTTAATAAGGTTTATAGGAGAGTGGGAAGGGTTTATAAAGACTTAATATACGTATATATTAATAATAAAATAAATATAATTCTGCTACTTTGTGGATTTTCACCTATCGTGGGGGTCTCTGGAATATAACATACACACACACACACACACACATATATTATTTTACATCTTGTCACTCCCCCATTAGAAAGTGAGCTTCTTGAGGTAGAATTGCTGTTTTTGCCTTATTTGTGTCTCCTGTGATCAGGATAGTGCTTGGCATACAGTAAGTGATTAATAAATGTTTGTTGACTCACTAGTATAAAGACAATTTGTCCCATTTTGTAAATAAGGAAACTGAAGCTCAAGAATCAATCAATTAGAACCAGAGGAGATCGCAGAGGTCAGAGAATTTATTTTTCACATACTGTATTAATTCTTAAATATTAGGTAGAATTATTGTATATTTCTGCATCTGGTATATGGGTCAGAGATACCTTGAGTTTGCTCTTTTTTGCATTTTCTTTGTCTTTGGGATTCCCAAAGAGTATCTTCCTTTGTAAGAAAATTTGGTTAACAAATGAAGGAGACAAGTGTTCTTTCCCTATGGACTTGACTGTGTGTCTTTGGAGATGGGGAGTAGTGGATAGATTGATTGACCACCTCTTAATTAGCTATCACCAATTAAAGATGTCTTGGGATGGTTAAGGGAGGGGCTCAATAATGAGCTCCTTAAAATCTATTTATTAGACTGTCTGATCTAGCTCAACTGGTCACTGGTCTCTGAGAGAGCGATGGAGACATATATATCACTTTATCAATTATGAAATTGGCTTAACCAATAAACCTGATAGAATCAATAAACTTATATTCTTACCCTTAAATCAGTCTCTTGAGATAATTTAAATCATGGTAGTGGCCATTAATTAATGGAAAAAAAAAGTAGTCTGTATTCCCCAGGGGCTGATAATCCACAGACAAAGAAGTGTATGTTGATTGCTTACAAATTAAACAAGAAGTAAATTAGGGGTAGATTAAGGCTTGTAGTGTAAAAAGAAGTGATCTCCCAGGGTTGAACAACTAGTTTAGAAGCAAAGTTCAATTGAACTTCAATTGAAGTCTCTTAATTCTTGGCTTTAAAACCCCCCAACATTTAAGCAGTTTTAATAATTGCAGATTACATAATCATATAAGATTTCCTAGATCTTCTCCATCTCCTAACATCACACAATCCTATAAAACTTAATAGGATTCTGTGCCATTCATTACTGAGTCATTTTGAACTCTCATGAACATTTTTGGAGTTTTCTTGGCAAAGATACTGGGCTGGAGTGATTTGTCATTGCCTTCTCTAGCTCATTTTGCAGATGAGGAAACTGAGATAGACAGGGTTAAGTGACTTGTCTGGAGTCACATAAGCCAGAAGCGTCTGAAGCCAGATTTGAACTCAGAAATCTGAATCTTCCCAATTCTAGGCCCACCACTCTATGCACTGTTCTACCTAGGTGTCCTATGGTGTAGAATACTTTAAATTTTGTGTATACTTACAGACACATGTATGCAATATTCATGTTCTGTCAGTTTTACCACTAAAGACTGAATGGGAATTTAAGCCAAGGATTTCAAGATTTAATAATCAAAAACAATGTACAAATTCATTTATCAATGGTTTGTTGGTACCTGTACTATGAAAGACAATCAGCTCTTAACTTAAATAATGTGTAATTGTATTTTCTAAGAATGAGTCATGCCAAATTAACCTCATTTCCTTTTTTGACAGTATTGTTAGACTGTAGAGCTCTAAACTAGAAGTAGTTTATCTTGATTTCAGCAAGGAATTTCATAGGCTTATGAATTTAGTGTTGGAAGGAATTGTGGAGGCTCTAGAGTTTAACCTTGTTGTACAGAGGAAGAACCTGAAGCCCAGAATGGTTTTAATGACTTGGCCAAAGTTACACCAGTAATGAATGATAAATATAATTTGAACCCAGATCTTCTGATTCTAAATCCAGTGCTTTTCTGAAAGGTACCTCAATGCCTTTCAAAAAACTCTTTCATAGAAAACTAGCCACATTCAGAGGAAAAACTGTGGGAGGAGAAACACAGAAGAACAACAATTGCTTGAACACATGGGCTGATGGGGATATTATTGGGGATGTAGACACTAAACAATAACTCTAGTCCAACTATCAATAATATGGAATTAGGTCTTGATCAAAGATACGTGTAAAACCCAGTGGAATTGTGTGTTGGCTAAGGTGGGGTTAGGGGAGTTTGGGAGAGAGGGAAAGAACATGTAACATGTAACTAGGGGAAATATTCAAAATTAAAATTAAAAAAACCTCTTTCATGAGATTCTTACAGAAAACATGCACATACACATATACACACAGACATACGAATTCCCCACATATATGGATCATCCATCATGCAGTCAAGAGAATTCATAGATCTTTGAAAAACTCTACCCAAAACATGTTGATTAATGGATTGATGTCAGCCTGTAGGTATCTCTCATGAGTTCTTTATATCAATGATTTGAATGAAGATATAAAAGACACGTTTATCAAGATCAAAGTTAACACAAAACTGAGAGGAAAATCTAATACCTTGCATAGCAACATCAAGATTTAAAAAAAATCTCCTTAGGCTGAAATCCTGAGCCAATAATATAACAGGTATAATTTTAAAGCTTTACATTTTTGGTTTAGTCACACAGATTTGTAAAAAAATTAGGTTTGGCAAAAGGCACTCTGTATTCAAATTAATAAAGATTCAGCAAATATCAAATATCTATTCTGAACTTAACACTGCTGGGAACTGGGAGAAACAAAGTTTCCATGATGCACGTTTTTTGTTTTATGAAGTTATAATCTAATAGTGAGGGCATGCCATATATACAAATAAGTATAATTTAAAAATAATTGATAAGTACATTAAAAGAGGTGAAAAGTAGCATGTGAAATCTGAGGTAGGAAACATAGTTAATGACTAGAAAAAATGGCAAATTTATAACTAGAACTTCTGACTCCTGGTCTTGTGGTGATCAGTTAAGGGGTTCAGAGATAGAAAGCCTAGTCCACAATGTCCTGTGCAAGTAGTTACCTTGGAACCCCATTATGTTGAGGATGCAGAGGAGAGAGAGACTAAGATATATTCTTCCTGTGGGCAAGACACTAAGATTGCTGCTCAGAAAAGAGAAGAGTGATGTTGGGCTTAAGAGACAGTCATCTCCCGTATTATTTGATGGCAGTTGATTAGGAACACAACAAATGAAAAATTCTAATTGAACAAATATTTATTAAGCCTTTCTTCTTTGTAAGAGACTATACTTTATCCTAGTTTCTGTGACATAAAGAGAAAAATGGCATAGCTTCTTCCCCCAAGGAGGTTAAAGTCTACTCTAAGCGATAATGTACATTGGTTCAAAAAAATAGGAACCAATGGGTCAAAGGAGAGATCCCGGCAAATTTTTAGCATGGCTTTCAATGATTCCAAACTTTATTTAATTATTTTGCTTGTAGACCAGAACTTATTTTTCTTAGCCATAAAAATGGCTGTTGTGATTGCTCATGTGATTTTAAGTGTAAGTTTCACCTAATTCATGAGAGACTCATGCAGGAACATATGATTGTAAGTATAAGTTCTATATAATTCATAACATACCTTGGGAATTCTAGTACACTAATATTCTACAACATACTCTTTGAGAACTGTTGCTTTAAGTGAAGACTATTAAAATGAAATAGATTTGTTGTAATTGCCTCTTTTCACAGAGAAAATTTTATGTCTTTCAAAGGAATAATTTTCTAGGGTTGTTTACTTTGTTGCAGTGAAATGCAGTAAAGATTCAGGAACGACCACAGTGACTGCATAGTAGAATTTTGTTTAGATATTTTCAGATCTTTTCATATTTAACCTGACTATATCACTGACTACATAATGGAATATAGGTATGAAATATTTAAAAGTAAAGAGAAAAAGTTAGCTTCTATCAGTCACAATAAAATCATGTTGTTCTCTTTAAATTCACTGTCATAGTTAAATGGCATACTACATTAAAACATAAAAAGATTTTGAAATAATTTATTGATTTAGAACAAAAGATAAATTTTGGAGTTTTTTGACTCATGATTCATAATAAACTTGAGTCATACAGGATTCACTGAAGAGCTTAGAAATGTATTCCCCTAAGATTTATTACCTAAGAGGGAATAAAATGTTGTTCCTTCTCTTTTAATGACAACCTGTGGAAAATGAGGCTATGGGGAGCTTACCTTTCCATTAATTTGACAAATGAGCAGAGAGAGCACACATTCATAGGTAAGCTTTGCTAAATGTATTCATCGACACAGCTGCTCATTGTCATCAAATAGTCCATCACTGAGCTGAAAAAGTCCCAGAAATCTCTCCGCATAGGTAGAATGTGATGGTGAATGTTCCTTGTCTTTCTTAAAAGGGAATGTAGCTCTTCACAGCTGCTGTACTTAGAAGCCCCTGCAAATATGTCATGTTTTATCTTGTTGAGAAAAAAGGTATAATGACAGTTAAACATTCTAGAGTTAGTATAAAAGTTTATTGGGAACATAGTACTAAAAATTTTGAACCTTATTGAAAATAAGATGCAATGACTATGTGAAAAGAATGAGGGCTGACTTTGAATCCTTTGATCCTCCAATTTCCTCAGCAGAGATACTGCTTCCCCCTATTTGCAGGCCCTTCTATACCTAATAGATAATCTTCAAGTTACAGTAGCAAAAGCAGTTCATTCTTTTTAGCTACTACCCTTCTGGAGATGAACATTTTTGCAGTTATCTACGCCAGTCTTCAGATAACAAGCTACAAAGTTAATTGCCAAGATCTTAATAGGACTGTCTGAAAATGTACTATGCAAAGGGAATGTGTTCACTTACTTAGATTTGAAGAATTCTGAGTCATTTCCATGTTATAAGGAAATATTAAAAGTATGTCTTTAGGTAGGTTAAGGGATTAATCTGAAAAGTTATGCTCTGTTTGATTAAAACAATGATTATAACATTAAACTGTGAGAAAAAAATTTTACTCTGTGCATTAAAAAGAAATCTATACAATGAAATAATTGTTATAGCTTTGAAGTAATAAAAATAATGTATAGGAGGTGATGAAAATGATGATGATTACTTAAAAGAAATGACAAAGACTTGTTGAATCTGGAACTAAATATACTTGTAGAGCCAAATTCTCTCTAATGGAGACATTGCAGTGTGAGAAAAAACATTCTGGATTTAGATTGAGAAGATTTAAGCTTACATCCTAGACATATCATTATGAAGACTTGGGCAAATAATAGGCTTGTGTTTCTTGAAGGTACTAGATAACCTCTAGGTTCTTTACAGATCTAAATCTATTTTCCCAAAACATTCTCCTATAGTTATGCATGGAATACTAACTCTGATTATCACTTGTTGAGAATAAATTTCCTAGACAATAAAAAATTCTTGTCATGAGAGACCCTGAAATATTTGTGGGATTAAAAGAAAAGCTACATATGAAATGACAGTCTCATATTCACTGTAAAGAAATAAAACTCATTTTCTCAGCTCATTATTTACTTCAACACTGAAGAACAAGAGGTTATGATGAGGACAACAACCTTTAGTGTTCTACATGGCATGCTGTAGCCAAATAGCAACTCTGGTGACTTGTGGAATGAGTATTCAGAACTCTTTTACTCTGTCTCTGTTTGAAACAGCCTTTTCTAATGCTCATTGTGATTTACTTAATTGTGAAAAGGCAGCAGAATTGTGCCTCAAGTTGGCTTCCAGAATATCCTTTTTTAATAACATAGTACTAATTTTCACAATTCCTTCAGGAGAACAACTACACCTAGCATTGTCATGGTGTTCTAAGTGGTCCATTCATGGGGGAAGAGAAAAACACTGGGATTAGAAGACCTGGATTTAAGTTCCTAAGAGAAATTTGTGACTATGGACAAAATCACCTCTCACCTGGCACTAGTTTTCTCCTCTGTTTAAAAAAAAGGAAAAGAAAAGAAAAGAAAAAAAAGAAAAGAAAAGAAAGAAAAGAAAAGAAAGGTGGGAAGGAGAAGGATGGCATTTCAGCCATTTTCCTTATAGAGTGATTGTAATTTGTTACTTGTAAGGTACTACAAAACTATGGAGGACAGCAAGGTGGTACCAGGGATAGAGTTCTGAGCCTGATGTTAGGAGTATGTAGTTTCCTAAATTAAAATCTGGCCTCAGACACTTACTAGGTGTGTAACTCTGGAAGAATCATTTAATACTGTTTGCTTTAGTTTCCTCATCTGGAAAATAAGCCTGGAGAAGGCAATGGTAAACCACTCCAGTATCTTTGCCAAGAAAACTCCAAATGGGATCATGAAGAGTGGGACATGACTAAAGGGACTAAACAACGACAAACAATGCAGAAATATGGATTATTCTGAACTTAAATCAATATATCTATTTGCAAATAATGGATCCCTTGATGAAGAAAATAAGATGAGGAGATGTGATGAACAGACTAACATATCTAGCTAATGTGACAGGGCCAAGAACCAAGGTTCTCTTTACTTCCAGTTCAGAATTCATTTCACTATGCCATGTTTCCATGATTTATTACCAAGAATCAGCTTGGGTACCGTTTCTGTTAAATAACTGAAGATGATGACTTTGTAGATACACAGAGCCAGGGCTCAACAGTTTGAAACAAAGGTCTTTCTTTTTATTTTCTTGTTTTGCTTGAATCTCTTCTGGTAAACTCAGAGAATTTTTTTAAAAAAGAGAGAGAGAATGGGAGAGGGGGCAGGTAGGTAGCTAAGTGAATTGAGAATCATTCCTAGAGATGAGAGGTACTACGTTTAAATCTGACCTCCAACAATTCCTAGTTGTATAACTCTCCCATTGCCTTGGTCTTAACAGTGATGGGCAAACTTTTTAAAGAGGGGGCCAAAGGAAAGGAAATGGTCGTCTGTCAGTCTATTTCTAAGGCAACTCTTTCGAAGTTTCATTGTATTGTATCCTAATCATTGTATTGGTCAGATTAGGAATAATATTGCACCACCAGATGGAACATTTCAGGGGCCCTGCATCTTGCCTGCAGGCTGTAGTTGGCCCATCACTGGTCTAGAAGAAAGGGAAGGATTAAAAAAAATAAAGATAATGAAGGAAAGGTCTAAAACAAACATTTCCACAACTTTATGCTTGTTTTAAGAAGTAATTAAAATAGTGAATATTTTACGAAGAAAAAATTAGTTACATTTATCTGTTTCTAAATTGCTTCCTCATAAAATGGATAATTTCAAGTAAATACTACCAATACAAAGGCATGGAAGCATTTCTCAGCATTTAACAAGTATCTTTTCATTATAAATCACATTGAATTTGTGAAGTAGGCATAGACCTTATGTCTTCCTGGTAAAAGTCCAAATGCTTGGTTTTAAAGAATATAAATAAACATATTTTTATAGCTGTACCTAGGCTGTTTGAAATGAAAGTTATTACAAATTCACCTAAAATAAACAAAAATCTCTCACATATAATTACTGGCAGTTACCTTAGTAAAAATTCCCTCGGGCCAAAACTAATTTGTTAGCCATTTGATTTAATGCAGATGACTGAGGTTTAATGAAAGTAAAAAGAATGTAAAAATAAAAATGTATAAAACAAATAAAGCAAGTTTCACAGGTGATGAAAATGAGTCCATGCAGATTCTGGAGTTTGCATCAATTTCATACAACCATCATCTGTCTTAAGAACTCAAGATCCCTTGAATGAGTAGCCTTCATTATTTTAAAAATAACTCAAGATGAAAGTGACTCCTTTCAGGGGAAGGGTTTTTTTTTGTCACCTTCATGGATTTCTAATTAAAGAGGGATTAATTCAGAGGATCCCCCTTTACTAAGAATCCACTGTTAATGTGAAACAGTTAAATGGAAGTTGTTAACAACTTTAATAAAAGCACTAATGTTTTAAAGGGCTTAACAAGTTTGAATGTATAATTCATTAGTGAGCAATTCTGTTTCCAAGGAGGGCATACAACTATTTTGCATTGGAGCCCTGCCCTGTTCAAAGTTGTTAATTCATGATTTCTCCCCTCCAAGGGACATCTCCTCTCATTCCTTCCTTTCAACTGATGAGATAAGTAGCAGTAAAAATGTTGTCAATTTGCCAATAGGAACAAAGTAATTGCAACAATAGGACTAAGGCAGGAGTTGGGTGTTGGGTGGGAGAACAGTCTTATAGTGCAAAAAGAATTAGAGGCCTAATTTAGTAGAAAATTATTAAACTATCAAAAGGGAATTATATCTAAAAGAAGGAACTTATTTATCAAAGAAAGACTAGGTAATAATTCCCATCTAGGAATGACTGATTAGCTACTGTTTTGTGAAGTCATTTTTCAGTTGGCAGTTTGGATCTATGGCTGACTAGCAGTGGCAATCAGTGACTAGCAGAAAAAAAACAAAACTGATTGATATTCAGATACTATATGTTCTATGTTATGAAACTAAGCAATGGACAAATCATTCATTTATTAAAACCCAGACGTTTATAGGATCATTTTCCATACTATGATTTTTTAACTGTCATTCCTACTTCATTTCCCAGTTCTATTTAATAATTTCACTTTCTGTTTGTTCTTCAACAACAGTTTCCCCCCCTCTATAAAAAGTTTAAATGTGAATTATTACTTTAAAGTGCCTTGGGTTCTTTTTAAAAGGTATAAGAATTATATATGTTAAAAACAATGTCATACACTGGTCTTGGTATTTCACAGCCTGCCCTCTTCAGACCAAAGATTATGGATATTGTTTCTGTGGGAATTTGCTCCAATTAGCAGGAGTCAGCTTGGGAAGACTAATTCTACAGCTCCAAATGAAAGGTTCTTAGCATTTTTTTGCATCATGGACACAATTCAGTTACAGGGTGCACAAATTATATATATGAAAGTATCACAGAGATTATTTCCCAGGGAAAGACATAGTTAGAAATTCTGCCTGGTATATGTAATAAGAATTAACCTCAGTCCAAAAGGCTGGTGGGGTGTTCTGGAATAGGAGAGGCTGTAGTTTATAATTTGAGGTGTAGGATCATACTTGACTAGGATTTCACTTAAGCAGATATGCTGTGGTCCACAGACACCAATTTCTTACAAATATAACAGGAGTTAATCAAGTAAATATATGAAATCAAAATGGTATAAAAGGCATAAAGATCCCCATTAATGCAAGAGCTAATTTCAGAGAGCAGCCAAAAAACACCAGAATGGGAATGAGGGAGAGCAAGATTTGAATCTTGATGTTGCTTCTAGCTTGCTCTGTGACCTTTTGCAAATAATTTGCCTCTATAGGACTTAGTTTTCTCGTGTGTTAAATTAAAAAAATGTGTAGATCAGTTTTCTCCTGTGTAACAAAAAAAAAACACAAAACAACAACAAAAAACAACTAGATGGCACAGTGGATAGAATGCTGGGTCTGGAGTCAGGAAGATTTGATTACAAAGCCAGTCTTAGTGAAGTGCTAGCTTGTGATCTTGCATAAGTCAGTTAACCATTGTCTGCCTCAGTTTCCTCATCTTTGAAATTACTATCATCACAGCACCTTCCTCCTAGGGTTATTATGAGGAGAAAATGAGATAATACTTTTAGGATGCTGAGACAAGGCTCTGCACACTATTGAAACTTAATAAATCTTATTTCCTTCCTTCCCCTTGTAAGATCCCACTTTCAAGATATATTTATTGATAGATCTAAAAGAAATGGAAAGAGGAAAACAAAACCCAGTCAATGCTTTTAAGTTGCTAAGGCAAAGGGATAATAATGGGTTAAAACACTTTTCATACACATCTTTTCGCTTGTTTTTGAAAGGAAGAAAAAATAATGAATTACCTAGGCATCAGGCACGTCACCAGTCAGCCATGTCTAAGGCAGCTATGCCCCCTGCAGCTAATAGCCCTTGTACTGCTGTCTTTTCTGAATTGTCAGCTACCAAGCTATTTAAGGACTGTAGTCACACAGGGTGATCAAGTTGGCAGCCACATGCCCAGAATGCCAAAGTCTCAATTTTTCCTTGCTTCAAATTTATGGTTGTCATTAACTCTTTAACCCTGGAGAAACTCTGGATGTATGGATGAGTATAGAGCAGACAACTCAAAAATGACTCTGTAATCTCTTTGAAGGCAAAAAATAAAATAAAACGACTCTTTGTCCGGGAAAATAATCTCTTAAGGTTTATCTATTTCTCCTGAGCACTCAACAATTCAAATCCCAAAGGTATTTACTCAGAAACTCCACTTTACAAAACACAGAGGGAGATATTTATATTTTTAAGATTCCCTTCCATCCAAAAGGTTCACAGGAGTGATAAATAACTTTTCAAAGGTAGCCTCAATTTTTTGTTTTATTCATCTCTGATGAAACTGAGTATTTCTGTCATATTTTCTGTCATATCTCTGAATTACTTTAAAGTCAGTTAACTTTCTTTTAAAATCTTATAGGCAGCTGGGCATGGCTATGGCTCCTACTGTCAGGGATATTATTACTGAGAGACCTGTTGATCTCTGGAGTTTTGAGCTTTAGGGATTCAGGCTGATTAAATGTCCTATCCCCCTAGATTGGTGTCCTATATGATGAACTCTTGGGGCTGCCAGGCTGCCTGGGGAAAGGTGAGCCTGTCCAGGTCAGAAACAGAGCTGTTCAAGGCTTCATTCAGATAATAGTAGTATTTGACCTGTGAGTAATGCCTGTATTTCCAGGTTAGATAAAATAGAAAGATTTGGACTCAAAAAATAAATAATTAAAAATTTTTTAAGCAAATACTTTCCTTGAATGATTTACCCTGAAAATGTATCGTACCTGTGATTTTAAGGGATGTTTCTTATCACAGTGTGTTTTAATAAGTTATAGATTAGCCGAGAAAGTCAATCACTTCTTTTTAAGCCAATTTTGATCCATTTATGCAATTTTAATGACAAGACTATACTAATAAAATGTGTCAAATATGTGAAGCTGAAATAGCTATTTTTTCATTAGCTCTTTGAAATTTAATATAGTCTAACAATTCTTCTTTACAAAGTCCTATTCTGATGTTTCATTGGTTCTTAGAAGAATCACTTAGGTTTTTGAAAGTCTATGAAAGTAGAATATGAACTCTGAAAAGTCCTTTATCAAGCTGTAAAGATTTAAAATCCAGGTACAGGGACAGAGAAGGTCATTACATCCTGATAAAAGGCAGTATAGACAATGAGGAAATAACATTGCTTAATATGTGTGCATCAAATGGCATAGCATCCAAATTTGTAAAGGAGAAACTGGTAGAGCTCAAGAAGGAAATAGATAGTAAAACCACACTAGTGGGATATCTAAATATTCCTCTGTCAGATCTAGATAAATCAAACCAAAAAATAAATAATAAAGAGGTAAGAGAGGTGAATGAAGCCCTAGAAAAATTAGATTTAATAGATATGTGGAGAAAAATAAATAGGGACAAAAAGGATTACACCTTCTTTTCAGCTGCACATGGTATATTCACAAAGATTGACCATGTAATAGGGTATAGAATCATTGCAAACAAATGCAAAAGAGCAGAAATAATAAATGTAACTTTCTCAGATCATAATGCAATAAAAATAATAATTAGTAAGGGCACCTGGACAGGCAAATCAAAAACTAATTGGAAATTAAATAATATGATTCTCCAAAACCAGCTAGTGAAAGAAGAAATCATAGAAACAATCAACAATTTCATTGAGGAGAATGACAATGATGAGACATCCTACCAAACTCTGTGGGATGCAGCTAAGGCAGTACTCAGGGGGAAATTTATATCCTTGAGTACATATATTAACAAATTAGGGAGGGCAGAGATTAATGAATTGGGCATGCAACTCAAAAAATTAGAAAGTGAGCAAATTAAAAATCCCCAGATGAAAACTAAATTAGAAATGCTAAAAATCAAGGGAGAAATTAATAAAATCATAAGTAAAAGAACTATTGAATTAATAAATAAGACTAGAAGCTGGTATATTGAAAAAAATAGATAAAATAGACAAAGTAATTAAAAAAAGGAAAGAAGAAAACCAAATTGACAGTATCAAAGATGAAAAGGGAGACCTCACCTCTAATGAAGGGGAAATTAAGGCAATCATTAAAAACTATTTCGCCCAATTATATGGCAATAAATATAGCAATCTAAGAGATATGGATAAATATTTACAAAAATATAAATTGGCTAGATGAACAGCAGAAGAAATAGAATGCCTAAATAATCCCATATCAGAAAAAGAAATTGAATAAGCCATCAAAGAACTCCTTAGAAAAAAATCACCAGGGCCTGATGGATTGACAAGTGAATTCTATCAGACATTCAAAGAACAACTAATCCCAATACTACACAAATTATTTGATATAATAAGTAAAGAAGGAGTCCTACCAAATTCCTTTTATGACACAAATATGGTACTGATTCCAAAGGCAGGTAGATCAAAAACAGAGAAAGAAAACTACAGACCAATCTCCCTAATGAACATAGATGCAAAAATCCTAAATAGAATATTAGCAAAGAGACTCCAGCAAGTGATCAAGAGGATCATCCACCATGATCAGGTGGGATTTATACCAGGAATGCAAGGATGGTTCAACATTAGGAAAACCATCCACATTATTGACCATATCAACAATCTAACAAACAAAAATCACATGATTATCTCAATAGATGCTGAAAAAGCCTTTGGCAAACTACAGCACCCATTCCTATTGAAAACACTGGAAAGTATAGGAATAGAAGGTCCTTTCCTAAAAACAATAAACAGTATATACCTAAAACCATCAACAAGCATCATATGCAATAGGGATAAATTAGAAGCCTTTCCAATAAGATCAGGAGTGAAACAAGGATGCCCATTATCACCTCTATTATTTAACATTGTATTAGAAACACTAGCAGTAGCAATTAGAGAAGAAAAAGAAATTGAGGGTATTAAAATAGGCAACGAGGAGACTAAGCTATCACTCTTTGCAGATGATATGATGGTCTACTTAAAAAATCCTAGAGAATCAACTAAGAAGCTGGTAGAAATAATCAACAACTTTAGCAAAATTGCAGGATACAAAATAAATGCACATAAATCATCAGCATTTCTACATATTTCCAACACATCACAGCAGCAAGAGGTAGAAAGAGAAACACCATTTAAAATCTCCTTAGATAATATAAAATACTTAGGAATCTATCTACCAAAACAAACACAGGAATTATACGAAAACAACTACAAAACACTTTCCAAACAATTAAAACTAGATCTAAACAATTGGAAAAACATTGATTGCTCATGGGTAGGATGAGCTAATGTAATAAAAATGACCATTCTACCTAAATTAATTTACCTACTTAGTGCCATACCTATCAAACTACCAAAAAACTTTTTCACTGAATTAGGAAAAACTATAACAAAGTTCATTTGGAATAACAAAAGATCAAGAATATCAAAGGAAATAATGAAAAAAAATGTGAAGGAAGGGGTCCTAGCAGTACCAGATATTAAACTATACTATAACGCAGCAATCATCAAAACAATATGGTACTGGGGCAGCTGGGTAGCTCAGTGGAGTGAGAGTCAGGCCTAGAGACAGGAGGTCCTAGGTTCAAACCCGGCCTCAGCCACTTCCCAGCTGTGTGACCCTGGGCAAGTCACTTGACCCCCATTGCCCACCCTTACCACTCTTCCACCTATGAGACAATGCACCAAAGTAGAAGGGTTTAAAAAAAAAAAGAAAAAAACAAACAACAAAAAAAAAACAATATGGTACTGGCTAAGAGACAGAAAGGAGGATCAGTGGAATAGACTTGGGGTAAGTGACGTCAGCAAGACAGTGTATGATAAACCCAAAGAGCCCAATTTTGGGGACATGAATCCACTATTTGACAAAAACTTTTGGGAAATTTGGAAAACAATATGGGAGAGATTAGGTTTAGATCAACATCTCACACCCTACACCAAGGTAAATTCAGAATGGGTGAATGACTTGAATATAAAGAGGGAAACTATAAATAAGTTAAGTGAACACAGAATAGTATACTTGTCATATCTCTGGGAAAGAAAGGATTTTAAAACCAAGCAAGAGTTAGAGAAAATTACAAAATGTAAAATAAATTATTTTGATTATACAAAACTAAAAAGCTTTTGTACAAACCAAAACAATGTATCCAAGATCAGAAGGGAAACAACAAATTGGGAAAAAATCTTTATAACAAAAAACTCTGACAAGGGTTTAATTACTCAAATATACAAGGAGTTAAAGCAATTGTATAAAAAAATCAAGCCATTCCCCAATTGATAAATGGGCAAGAGACACGAATAGGCAATTTTTAGGTAAAGAAATCAAAACTATCAATAAGCACATGAGAAAGTCTTCTAAATCTCTAATAATTAGAGAAATGCAAATCAAAACAACTCTTAGGTATCATCCCACACCTAGCAGATTGGCTAAAATGAGAGAAGGGGAGAGTAATGAATGTTGGAGGGGATGTGGCAAAATTGGGACATTAATGCATTGCTGGTAGAGCTGTGAACTGATCCAACCATTCTGGTTGGCAATTTGGAACTATGCTCAAAGGGCTATAAAAGAATGCCTGCCCTTTGATCCAGCCATACCATTGTTGGGATTGTACCCCAAAGAGATCATAGATAAACAGACTTGCATGAAAATATTTATAGCTGCACTTTTTGTGGTGGCAAAAAACTGGAAAATGAGGGCATGCCCTTCAATTGGGGAATGGCTGAACAAATTGTGGTATATGCTGGTGATGGAATACTACTGTGCTAAAAGAAATAATAAACTGGAGGAGTTCCATGTGAACTGGAAAGACCTCCAGGAATTGATGCAGAGTGAAAGGAGCAGAGCCAGAAGAACATTGTACACAGAGACTGATATACTGTGGTAAAATAGAATGTAATGGACTTCTGTACTAGCAGCAATGCAATGACCCAAGACAATTCTGAGGGACTTATGGAAAAGAACACTACCCACATTCAGAGGAAGAACAGCTGGAGAAGAAACACAGAAGAAAATCAACTGCTTGAATACATGGGTTGATGAGGACATGATTGGGGATCAAAAGTACCACACCAATGCAACTATCAACAATTTGGAAATAGATCTTGATTAATGACACATGTTAAAACCAGTGGAAATGCATATTGGCCGGGGGTGTGGGGGGTCGGGGTGGTGAAGGGGAAAGTAAGAACATAAATCATGTAACCATGTTAACTTTTCTAAAATATAAATATTAATAAATGCTTAAAATAAAGAAAATTAAAAAAATCCAGGTACAGGGAAAGTATAAATCTATGATAATATTAGTTGGTATTGCATTGAAAATTTTTGCAAAGAACTTGACAAGATATTACAATTAAACTTCACAATAGAAACAACAATAACAAAAAAAAAACCTTGTGGATATGCTTGTAAAGTAACTTTTGGTAATCTCTGAAAGCTCAGTTAGAAATAGAGGGGCAGTATTGCACTGAAAAAGGGTAAATATCTGGATTTTACAAAGATGACAGATCTTAGATTTTATAAATTATAGCTTGGTATGCTTGACTGAAATTCCTGGAAAAATTGTAGCATAAATTATTAAAGAGATGGTAGTGTACTTCTAGAAAAGAAAGCAAGAAAAAGGAAAAAGAAAAGAAAAGAAAAGAAAATCTTTGGGCCAGTATTTTGTATCCATGCATTCTTGTTTTTTTTTATTATGAACAATATTAAACACCAAAAAAACAATTAGACTTGAGATGTACTTATTTGTATTTTTTTAAAATGAGTTTCAGCAAACAAAATAAGAAGCAGACATCAAAGTGAATTAGAGGGATTCATTAAGTCATTCTAATCTCATTTTCTTTTTGGCAGGATAAGTGAGTAGGCAGAACAAGGCAATGTTGTAAAGCAAGGTACACCATGATTTCTGTAAGGTATCTGGCCAAAATTGCTCATGAGATCTTTGTAATATAGAGATGAACTTTATGATGGTGTGGTTTAGTGAATTTGCAACCATTTAATAACTGGACCTAGAAATAGGTTATTATTAATTCACTTGAAGGAAGATGTCTGGTGAAGGATTTGGAGACTTCTCCTTGGTCCAATACTATTAATACTTTTATTAATTACTTCAATGAAGGTGTAGCTGTCATAATGGCAAATGACACATGGCTTAGAAGAGTAAGTCATGTACTGAATAGTAAGAGTTGGGATCTAAAAAATCTTGTCACTGTTGAAGACTGGTGGGTGGAAATAGGGTTGTTGTAATAAGAAGACTTAGTTAAACTTGAGACTGTAGGAACATCATATGCAAGAAGGATTAAGCTGTTCCTTTTGACTTTAAAGGATACAACTAAAAACAGTATGTATCAATTTGTGGAGAAGGAGATTTTGGCTTGACATATATAAGAAATAACTTCCTAACATTTGGTGATCCAAAATGAGAGACAGAGTGGAAATTCCTTTCAACTATAGGATGAAATTGCCACTGTAGCACTAGAAATTTTAACTAATAGAGAACATGAGGACATTTCCCAGAAGCATGTGGTCTGCTAAAAAAGAACGGATTTTTCACCTGGCCTCTTCTTTAAGTAAAAGATTCTCTGTGAGCCTTGACTCTTGCTTTTAGAGGAAACTGTGTCCTCTTTCTCATAATCCTAACAGTTCATCCCAGACACTTCCCCTGGCCATCCCCATTGGTGGATATTTTGAAAGAGGAAGCAGATTTGGAGATCTCAACTCTTCTCTCATTACTTCATCACAGAGTCTTACCCAAATAAAGAAACTGCCAATGCACTCCACTTTCAAATGGATCAAAGTTCATCAACTAGATAAATGTGGACAAAATGCCCTTCTCTTGCATGTTAAGAAATTGAACATCAGGGAATTATGAAGCTGGTCTTTCTCTAGCAATCTTTGGCTAGAAAAATGTAAGTTGGCTCAGTCATGTTTTCAGTGGCTCTTTCCCTTATTCTGGACCTGTTTACCCACCCCCCCAATCTAGATGATATATTTAGCAAGGACAAAGAGGGCTTATGCTTTTAAATGCCTCAGAGAGAATTCTTGATTACAGATAAAGAAGGAACAAGTCTTGATCCTATTTATAAGGGGAGATTTTCCAAGGTGGGGCATTCTCTAAATTTCATAGGAACAAAAGAATGAGAGATGAGTCTGAACCTCAATTCAGGATTCAAAAACAGAAATAATTCATTAAGCTAAAAATACATCCTCTCACCATTTATCTCCTTTTCAATTGTCAAATTCTGTGATTCTGTGAAAGTGGAAAGGATTGCCTTGGTAAGTAAGAGTTTTTCATTTATTGGAGGTCTTCAAGCCAAGAATGGATGTAGTTTGGAATTTAGAAAGAGAAATATATAATTTGTTTACTCATGAAACTTGGATTTGCCTGAATCAACCAATTATTATTAACTATAGTCAACGAATCTTTTTTTAATTTAGTATTTAATTGTCATAGTAGTAAGAACTTTAAGAATCCTAGGATTATAGCTATAAAGCTATCAGGAAAACTATAAGATCACCTAATCTAACCCCTTCATTTTCTTTTCTTTTCTTTTATTGATTTATTAAAAAAACCCAGACCTTCTATTTTGGAATCAATATTATATATTGGTTGAAAGGCATAAGAGGGGTAAGACTTAGGCAATGGGGGTTAAGTGACTTGCCCAGGGTCACACAGCTAGGAAGTGTCTGAGGTCATATTTGAACCCAGGACTTTTCATCTCCAGGCCTGGCTCTTTATAAGTAAGGCTACTAAGTAGGCTAAATGAGGAAATGTGCCTCTGTAACTCAGTCACAATGTTCCATATAGGTTGTATATTGCACAGTCAGGATTCAAAAACCCAGGTTTAATAATTCTATGACCTCTTGGAGGGAAGTATCTAATGAGGGGCCCATGAGAGAGGCCCAGAGCACTATTCCTGTGATATCCAAGAGACCTCAGAATTAAATTCTGAAACATTATAGGAAAAAAGTTTCAAAATTAGCACATGTCCATCACATTGGGTAAAATACTCAGGGCACCCTAAAATTAGAACAATGCAAAGGTTCCATTAGATTCATGAACTGAAAGGATTAAACTTCATGAAAGACAAAGGGAAAGGAGATTGAAGAAAAAAGGGATCTTGGGGTTAGACTGTATTTACTTCTTAATTGTTCTTAAGTAGAAGAGAGAGAATTTCATAGCAAAGACATATAAGTGAAGTTTGGCAGGCCAGAGGGTGTGTGTGTGTGTGTGTGTGTGTGTGTATTGTGGGCTATTCTTCCACCCTCCAAAACAAAAATGTTTGTTTTGCTGTCATTCCAAATAAAAGGAGTGAAATCTGCCAGGAACATGGAGAACAATAGCTGTTTTAATGGCATTGCTCTCACTATTATTGTCTGCCCAAAAGAATTATATGAAATAGTAGAAAGGGTTCTATGTGGTTCCCATCTCCTACTTCATCTAGAGAAAAGTGTCTCATTTGTTATTTACTTACTTATTTGAGTTCTCCAAAATTGTGTCTGCATGTGAAAAAAAACAAGTGAAAAACTGACACAATTAGCTAGAATTACTCAAACAGTTTTCTCTGAAGCATTGAGATAATTGAGATGGATTTGTCTAGCTTTTTTAAAAGAAAAAATTATATAAATGGATGCTGTCAAATATTTAGAACTGAAAATCAACATTTTTTCCTGAATTTGTAATATGGCAGCTTCCTGGCTATCTTACATATTATTATAGCTACATTTGGATTCATTGATTTTAAAAGCTAATGTTTACTCAATTATGAATTGCTAACACTTACAAAAATGTAGTCAGTATCATTACCAGGACAAAATCGTGCTTATCCCAGGGGATAGATCATGGTTTAACAGGAAAGGATATTACAAAATATCTAGTCCAAGGTCCTCATTTTTGGAGATGTGGAAACAAACTGAGAGAACTTAAGTGAATTTCTCAGGGTTATACAGTTAAGTATAAGAAGTGGGATTTGAACTCAGGTATCCCTACTTCAAGTCTATGCTAAAAGCTTCAAAATACTTCCAGCCTTTCTTACTGGCCAGCTTCTCGTGCCACTGCCACCATCATATCTATGTTTCTATCAGTAGCAGTAATTGGAGGTGCTGAAGGTGGTAATAACATCTCTGTATCTCTGTAGCCCCCTGTCTGCGTGACAGGAAAAGCTTCATCATTTCTAGGACTCTACCCATGATGGTGACTAAGGTAGATTTGATATGTTTATACACCAAATTGTATATATATGTCTGTGCATGTATTTGTTCAGTCATTTTCAGTCATATCTGATTTTCTGTAATTCCATTTGGGGTTTTCTTGGCAGAGATACTGGAGTGGTTTGTTGTTTCTTTCTCCAGATCATTTTACAGATGAGAAACTGAGGCAAACAGGGTTAATTAAGTGACTTGCCCAGAGTCATGCAACTAATAAGTGTCTGAGGCACAATTCCAAACTCCTGAAAATGAGTCTTCTTGATTGCCAACCCAGTGCTCCTAGCTGCCTGTATAGATTATTATGTACTACATATCTGTATTATATACTTAAATATTGTATTTATTCTTTGTTTTGAAAAAAAAAACATTTAAAAGCAGTTGGCATTACTGAAGATTAGTTTAGGTTGTACGGTTTCTCTGTTTTCTAAAAATTTTGATAGGATTTGAGAAACATGCTGATTTTATTTTTGTATTCAACTACTACGTGTACACATTAAAATAAAAAGTCAATTAAAGTAAAAACAACAATCCTGCAGTGTCCTAAGTCTTCCATCAGGGAGCTCTGGATCTCATTATTATACACCATCTCCACCATATCATTCTGTGCCAATTCAGCTCTGCCTATTTTTGGCATTCCTTTGGCCAAGCTGATAAACACTTCATGAAGCTGAGGAAGTTCTATAATCCTGACCAGGCTGCAAAATGGATCCCATTGAATCTTGGATTGTGCCTTTGGGAGGAAAAATATTTACTGTAGAGGTGCTTTAAAGCCTGGATGCTTTCCTCATTTGTAAACCATAAAAGTAGTATATGTCAAGGCAGGATATAAAACCTGATTGCTTTTGATGTTTTCCTTTAGCACAATTACTTTTGGCTATACCTTGAACTCTTTCTTTTTGTTTGACAGTTTTAGTCAGGAACTGGGGCTGATTCTTTCTAATTAGACATGACAGTGGAGTACTAACCTACCTTCCAGTCTTTCCTGTTGAACATTTATGGGAAATGTGGCCTTATCATCATTAGAGTGCACATCCAAACCCTGTATCTATCTTTCTTCTGCCTACTAAACTTTATAGGTTCCTAAAGCAGAAAAATACTAAAAAAGCTTTGAAAGATTTTTCCAGAATCTGCATTTACCTCAAGTTAGAGCCATTGGTTAGCAATTTTTTCCAACAGATACTTTAGTAGAGTGAGGAGAAGCTAGGGGAGGGAGGAAATGGATGGAGCTGCACACAGCTCACTTCAAGATGAAGACTATAACTTGATTTTAATGGCATTTGAATTTTGTTTAAAAATTATGCCCTTTCATTACTACTCTGTTGATGGACCTATGAACTGATCTAATCATTTTAGAGAGCAATATGGAATTATGTCCAGAGTTCTAAAAATGTATATGTCCTTTGACCCAGCAATAACACTATTAAATATATTTCCCAAGGTGATTAGGGAAAAAGGAAAAGAATCTATATGTTCTAAAATATTTATAGCAGCTCTTTTCCTGGTGGCAGAGAACTGGAAAATGAAGAGATGCCCATCAATTGGAGAATGACTAAACAAGCGTGGTCTATGGTTATGATGAGTACTACTGTGCTGTAAGAAATGACGAGCAGATTGATTTTGGGGGAAAAAACACATGGAAAGACTTGCAGGAAATGATGAAGAGTGAAATTAGTAGAATCAAGAGAATGTTGTACACAGCAGTAATATTCTTTGAAGAATAACTGTGAATGTTTGTCTCCAGAGAAAGAACTGATAAAGTATGCATGGTATAGTTTTATACATATACAAATACACATGGATCTATCTATCTATCTATCTATCTATCTATCTATCTATCTATCTATC
>NW_025399741.1:0-2066 GCF_016433145.1 Gracilinanus agilis
CATATATATATATATATATATATACACATGTATATGTATATATATACATAATGGAAATCTTTCTCTTTGTCTAAGCATGCTTTCTGAAAAGGATTTTCCAATAAGTTTGATCCCCAAGATTTTGATTCCTTTATTCCCTGAAAATTCAATAGCATTAATAGATGCTATACCTCACTAGCACATGGGAATGAATGACCAGTAGTCAGGTCTTTGTGTGCCCAGCCTTAAGTATAAGTGTGTATACATGGAAAGTTTCTGGTCTCCCTTTAACCCTTTCTTTGACCTACTTCTGAAAGAATTAGTGATGTTATGTCTCCTTCCTTCCCACTGGAAATCCCATGCAGTCTCTCAGGGAAAAGGATAGTGCCTATTAAGAAAAAATCAATTATATTTCAAAATTAAATGCTCCTTTGATTTGTTGTATGGGATGCTTTTGAGTATGTTTAGCTGAAGGGAGAAAAGAGACTAGGCTTAAGGAAAGGAGGGAGTGTAGAAATCCCAGAAAGAACCCTATAATTGGCATTTTCCATTACCTAAGTGTTACAGATAATGAGGTTGCCCAAATAAAAAGTGCATATGGAACAAGACATGAGCATGGAACTGCTCCAAGTTTGTTCCTTACAATCCTTTAGTATTTGCGGCCTCGTCCATTAGAGCATTAATGGCCATGACTGTCATTAATCTCATTGTAGAAGAGATTGGTGCATCAGGCAGGAAGTTGGAATAGATGACCTCGAAAATCCTATCCACTCATGGATTTTGCGATTCCTTGACTTGTTACGGACCAGAGGGTTTAGGCCTATGTGCTAGGACCTGGATTCAAATGGGTTTGGACATAGGAAAAACTGCTGAAGGAAAAGAATGAAACAAAACAAGCAGTCATTCACAAACCAGATCCCCGAATAAATCCGATTATATTCCATTAATTCATTCACTGATTCAATGAGTCAATGTAGAGTGTCCCAGAAGTCTTAGTGCAGTTTTGGTAGCCTTGGTAGCTTGGTAGCTTAAGGTTTGTAGCTTAAAATCATATTAAGACTTCTGGGCACCTTACATTTAGGACATCTTAGGCATAGACCACTTAACTAGGCATGATGGGAGGTCCAAAAGATATTCTTCCAGCATTCAAGATACTTATAGTTTTGTTAAAAAGACAGGCAGCCATACAAGAAACAAGTAGAGGACCTCATCGAATTAATAGCCAACATTTATCTAGCACTTTAAGGTTGGCAAAATACTTTGTATGTATTACTTCAACTGAAATTAAAGATAATATGGAACAAGCTGTACACGAGTGCTGAGCAATGTCACGATGGATGTAGAAGAATGTTTCTAACATCTTGAACATTTCAATTTACCTGGCATCTACCTCTACTCAGGCATCTGCCAGGGTGGTAATAACCTCTGCCTCACCATTACTCAAAACTGTTCTGCCTCCCAAATCCTAAACCTAGAAATTACTTTCTCTGACCACAGATGTGGAAATTATTCAACTTCTCTTGTTCCCTTCTTTCTCTTTTAATTGTTTTTTATTCTTGTAATCTTTAGCCCCTTGATTCTTTCCTAGTCTCCAGCTATGCCAACCCCATTCTGGTCACTCTTTCTTCTCTACCTCATCTTAGCTGTTTGCTCCTCCCTCCCTTTAAAAATGTTCTCTCCTCTACCCTTGAGGCCCTTGTTTAGTCAGCATAGTGAAATGTGAAGTCTCAGTGTCAGAGTTTGAGGGTGGTCAGACTTTGTGAGTGCAAATTCTATGTTTGGCATTTACTAAATGATTTTGGACTTATGTTCCTGAATTCAAATCTGGCCTCAGATATTAACAGTGCAACCTTGGGAAAGTCATTTAAACCTGTTTTCCTCAGTTTATTCCCCTTTAAAATTAATTAGAGAAGGGAACCAATATCTTTGTCAAGAAAACTCCAAATGGGGACCATGAAGAGTTGTACACGACAGTAAATGACTCAACAACAAATGATCCTAGCCAAGTCATAATGTCTTAGGGACTCACATTCTGCACTGGTAACAATGAGAGAGAGAGAGAGAGAGAGAGAGAGAGAGAGAGAGAG
>NW_025399742.1:0-1154 GCF_016433145.1 Gracilinanus agilis
TCTCCTGATTAGAGAAATGAAAATTATAACAACTCTAAGACACCACTTCACACCAATCAGATTGCTCAATATGACAGTAAAGAAAAATGATAAATGTTGGAGGGGGTGAGACACAATTAGAACACTAATGCATTGCTGGTGGAATTGTGAACTGGTCCAACCATTCTGGAGGGCAATTTGGAATTATGCCCAAAGGGATATAAAAGATTGCATATCTTTTGATCCAGTAATACCACTACTAGGTCTATATCCAAAAGAGATTTTTTTTAAATGGGAAAGGACCTGTTTGTACAAAAATATTTATATCCACTCTTTTTTGGTTGCAAAGAATTGGAAGTTAAAGGGATGTCCCTCAATTGGGACATGGCTGAAGAAATTGTGGTATATGATTGTGATGGAATACTATTGTACTATAAAGAATGATGAACAGGATGATTTCAGAAAGAGCTGGAAAGACCTACATGAACTGATGCAGAGTGAAATAAGCAGAACCAAGAGAACATTATACGTAGGAACTACAATATTGTGGAATGACCAAATGTAATAGACTCTGCTACTAAAGCAATACAATGATCAGGACAATTCTAAGGGATTTTTGAAAAAGAATGCTATCCACTTCCAGAGAAAGAACTGTTGGAGTAGAAATACGGATGAAAATCTATCATTTATCACTTGTTTATTTGGGTCTATGTTTGGGGGTTTTGGTTTTATAAGATTATTCACTTACAAAAAAGAATAATATGGAAATTTAAAAAAAACAAAAGAAAAAAAGAAAAGCTCCATTTATTCCTACTTTCCCATTGTTCTTTTTTTAAAATCAAGAATGGGTTCTTGCTATTACTTAACATTCCCATGTTATTATCAAGAACAATAAATCAGACATGATTATATCAAGATACACAGAAAAAGCTTTTGACAAAATATAAAATACAGAGAAGAGAATGAAAGACTATGGAGATAAAATGACTTGCCCAAGGTCATATGTGTCTAGGTTGGAGTCCAATCACTACATTTTACAGAGTGGGGAACTGAGGTCCACTGCACTTCAATGAATTGTCCATGTTCCCCAGATAGTGAATGGCAAAGCTGGAATTCAAACTCTTCTTTATTTATTCATTCATTCATTCATTTATTTATTTATTTATTCATTCATT
>NW_025399743.1:0-1308 GCF_016433145.1 Gracilinanus agilis
TTTGGTCTTTAACTGGGGTTTTTTAATTTGTGCCCTTTCTAGTTTTTATATGCATGCCCAGTTAATTGTTCTTTGCCCTCTCTAATTTGTAAATATATGCACTCAAGGATATAAATTTCCCCATGACTGCTGCCTTAGCTGCATCCCACAGAGTTTGGTAGGATGTCTCATCATTGTAATTCTCTTCAATGAAGTTACTGTTTCTATGATTTCTTCTTTAGCTACCTAGTTTTGCAGAATCATATTATTTAATTTCCAATAAGTTTTTTATTTGCCTGTCCATGTGCCCTTACTCATTATTATTTTTATTGCATTATGATCTGAAAAGTTTAAATTTATTATTTCTGTTCTTTTGCATTGGTTTGCTATGTTTCTATGCCCTATTACTGGTTCAGTCTTTGTGAATGTACCATGTGCAGCTGAAAAGAAGGTGTATTCCTTTTTGTTCCTATTTATTTTTCTCCCCATATCTATTAAATCAAATTTTTCTAGGATTTCATTCACCTCTCTTATCTCTTTCTTATTTATTTTTTGGTTTGATTTATCTAGATCTGAAGGAGGAATATTTAGGTTTCACACTATTATAGTTTTACTATCCATTTCCTTCTTGAGCTCTACCAGTTTCTTCTTTAGGAATTTGGATGCTATACCATTTTGGTGCATACGTGTTGAGTACTGTTATTTCCTCATTATCTATACTGCCTTTTATCAGGAAGTAATTACCTTCCCTGTCTCTTTTAATCAGATCTATTTTTACTTTCACTTTGTCAGAAAACATGATTGCCACTCCTGTCTTCTTTTTCTAAGTTGAAGCCCAAAATATTTTCCTCCAGATATTGACCTTAAAACTGTGTTTGTCCACCTGCTTCATTTGTGTTTCTTCTAAACAATATATGGTAGGATTTTGGTTTCTAATCCACTCTGCTATTCGTTTCCGTTTTATGGGTGAGTTCATCCCATTCACATTCAGAATTATAATTATCTGTTGTGTATTACCCAATATTTTGGTATCCTCACCTAGTTATACCCCTCCTTCTTACACTTTTTCCTTTTAAACCAGTGGTTTTTTTTAAACCAGTCCCCCTTGTCTCCTCCCTTGGTTTACTTTCCTTTCCACCCCCTCCCTTATTATTCCCCTCTTTTTATTTTTAAGGCCTAATGAATTCCTTCCTCCTTCCCCTCCCCTCCCTTTTTTGACCTCCCCACTCCCCTGCTCCCCTTGATTTATCCCTTCTGACTTTTTGAGTAGGGTTAGCTAAAATTCTATATCCCAATGGATATAGCTACTCTTCCCTCTCAAGGTTAATT
>NW_025399744.1:0-6302 GCF_016433145.1 Gracilinanus agilis
GAGAGAGAGAGAGAGAGAGAGAGAGAGAGAGAGAGAGAGAGAGAGAATGAATCGAAGCCTCCTAGTATAAGTGTTGAGAGGCTTACTTGGAGCAAGGTCCAGCCTAGAAACCTTCTGGTCCCAATGAAAATAAATGGCTTTATGGCCATAAAGGCTGATGGCAGTTCACATAGCAGGACATTTTTCCCTTTTTGGAATCCATCATTCTCTATCCCTGTCCTCTTTTCCCTCCCCCAGCCATGTCCCATCAATTTTATAAGAGTAGTAGATGCTGATGACAGATCATTCCTAGGCAGTTCTTGGTACCACTCCCAGCTTCCTGGTCACTACTTCGCTTTAAATCACTTGCAATTTTTCCATCAGAGATTTAAAACTTGCTCATGGTCTCATGCATTGTGTCTTTGCCCTTCTCCCTCTGGAGTGACTCTTTGAGCTGCCTGGATTTTAGTCCCCCTTGGTTTTTTGTTTTTAAAAGAGATCAAGATGGCCCTCCATACACCCCAACCTTGCAAGGTTAGTTGTGGAGTCATTCAGCCCAGTCATGTGCTTAAACTTACAATAAAGGTTTCTCTCTGTGTAGGAAGGGGGTTGGGAAGTAGGGCTTTCTCTCTTAAGTCTCCATATTTATTCAGATGCACAGTATGGAAGGCTACAGAAATAGGATAGGTTATCAAGAAATTCCCTAATTTTGTAAATTGGGAGGTGATAAGCCCAGTAGCCTTTAAACTTGCTGGCCCAGAATCTCAGATGGTATCACTCAGGGCCAGATTACAGGGCATTGAGAAGTGAGGGGTTTAATGAGGAAGTCCTTGCGCATTCAGTCCCAGCTTTGACACTATTATTACATTGTGTATGAGAGGTATTTCACTTTACTTAATGGGCCCTTGACTAACTCCGTTTCCCCACTTACAAAAGGAAGGGAAGAGTTAAATGGAACCTTGAGGAGGTACTTACTGTATGAACATTCTGTAAGTGGATAGAATGTTCTTTAAAAGTCTGGCAGTTAAACAATCCCCTTAGGTCACTGTGGTCCTGGGGGGAGGGGTCAGGGCAGAGGGAGTGAGCTGCCTAGAACTGAGTAAAATTAGTTTGGGTTGTTTTTTTGCAGACCTCTCTGCCTTTCTGGGCAAGCAATTGAAGAGAGATCAAGAGAGAACAGAGCCTGAGGAGTTAATAACATAATAAATTCAGGATGAGAAAGTAGGATCTTAGGGGACCCTCAACTTACAGACTATCCTCTTCTCTTTCCATTGCCACATCCAATGCAACTCAACAAAAATCTTCACTAAGTGTCCACTGTGTTCCAGCTGGTTGTGCCAGGGAACACATGATGCCCATTTGTTCCCTGAGCTGCTTGTATCCAAAGAAGGTGGTTCTACCCAATAGATGTAATGATTAGATCCTAAAGGGAATCAGGAATACCTAGAACTGAATCCCATCACAGATGCAATGGCTGGACAAATCACCTCCTTAGGCTCTTTTAGTCTTAGTTGCTCTATCTTAAAAAAAAATATTTGCAGTAACTGCTGCTCCCTACTCTGCTTTCATTGTGAGACTCAAAGGAGTGACTAGCTTAGAAAATGCTTTCATACACCTTACCACTATGGTTTATAAATGTCATGGCAGCCTGTGTCATTTTCCCTGAGTGAGGGGTTGGGGACAAACACCACATAAGCACAGGGCAGCATAAGAATACAAAGTAGGAAGTGATGGGGGCAAAGGAGGGACCTCTTACTCTAGGGATATTTTAAGAAGGGAAGAACAATTTGGGGGGCAGTATGAGGATGGGGTAGGGTGGTATCTGATAGGGATGTAGAGGGAGAGGGGGTTTCTGAAAGGGAGAGATGAGTTCTAGAAGGAGGGCATTCCAGGAACAGGAAAAGTAAGCCTGGTAGCTAGACTAGGGTCAAGCTCTACATCTTGCCAATGCTGACTGTTATCATCTGGACTTGGGAGACCATTCCATAGTCTGACTCTGGGAGCCCAAAGGCCAAAGAAAATGCCCTCTTTTTGAGGTTTAAGCATTAGACATAGTTGGTAGTGATCACTAAACAGACAAAGGGGTTAGCTAGAGCTACCTAAGTAGCCCTTAAAAATCTTTGTGAAAGTCTCCCTTGGTTTCCAGATTTAAAGTCAACCTTGATCTCCTATGAAGTCAGTTATTCATTAGTTGTCATGCCTCTGAGTGTGTTCCTGATATCTCTCCCAATACATACATACATACACATACACAATAGGGTTTGTGCATACATGGCAGACATGGGATCCAGACAGGCTAGAACAACATGAGTATGACTGAAATTAGGCACCTCAGTCAAGCATGTGGCCTTTGGGGGTCAGGTCAGAGTAGTGAGTCATTGAAAGAAGTTTGGGGCATTGGGACCAGGACAACCTAATCTATTATGTTGTTTGTCTTGAGAAGGGCCTTCTCTTCCCTCCTTTTACCCGGTTACTAAAGCTGTAGAAGTATGTCATGTAACCTTATCATCTTTTAGACCTGGATGGGGTACATCACATATCTAAAACATGGCATTTTGTCAAAGACTGGACACTCTCTTGGGTGTCACACGAACCTCCATCTTCATAGCACACTATGCCCAGTTTATGCCCCCTTCCCTATGAATCTTCTCCTGAATCCCCCTAGCAGGAAGCACCCCCTTAATCTCTCATATGAACTTTTCAATCCTAAAAAAAAGGACTTGCTCTGACTGCTATGCCTATTTAACTACCTCCCATCATCTAGAGCAATTCAAAGTCCAATATGAGGTGTGAAAAGACATTTTTCATTAACAAGAAGGCCAATAAGGGAAGGCCTTCCTGGATTTTGGGGACATTTTCACTTGGGACTGAAAGGATCTTGGTTTACTCTAGTAGTCTCTCAACTAGGAAATAAACATCACAAGGAGTCTCAGGGCCATTTCACACCTGGTCACTTTATTTGGTGACTTCAAAGTACAGGAGGGCAATGTATATCAAGAATATCACAAAGGTGGCCACACAGATGTTACGGATTTGCAGGTAGTGATCTTGCCTGGGGGCCTGAATGGTCTCCCTCCTCTTCACTCTGTCTATCATCCTGCTGCTTATTGGTATCCGAGTGGTGTGAATGTTATTGTACCTGGGTCTGATGTTCGAAGCCTGGAAAGTATGGTTTGCGATGGGATAGGCCTGAAAACGTCTCAGACGATGGAAAGATTCTGGCTCAAAATTGTATTCATGTTGCTGCTGCTGGTGTTGCTGCTGCTGCTGCTCCTCCTGCTGTTGTGGTGGCTGCTCTGGCTGTTGCTCCAGTGACTGCGGATGCCTAGGCTGCCACCTTGGCTGCTGCTGCTGCCACTGTAGCTGCGGCTGTTCTCCCCGCTCCAGCTCGTGTTGGTGATCCCCGTGCTGCCTCTGCCGGATGTTATAGTTAGGTAGCCTTGGAAAATGAGGTTCAGCAGGGTTGCCTGGAAACTGAAATAGATTGGGTTCCGCTGGATTGATGTGGAACAGCTGGATTGCCCAATTTGGGGGAGAAAGCCTCCGCCGATGGAATCTGACACCATCAAGGTACTGATGACGCCTGGGACTCCTGGCCCGCCGGTGATAATAATTTTCCCAGAGCCCCATCTGGTGTAGGTATCTCATCAGCTTAGCCCAGAACTTGTACAGATGTATCATAATCAAGATAAAGAATAGGAGACAAATTATGGCCTTTAACACTACTTCATAACGGTTTTCTTGGTGAAAGAAGACCAGGCCATAATAGGCCCATTGTGTCCCATTAAGTATAGATAGTAAACGTTCACGCCTCAGGTTTCTTAAAAGATGGAAAATGAAACCTCGAGCCAAGGGAAGCACAATGTTAATAGATGTTACAATACAGGTCTTCATCTTAAGTAGTATTTGGCACAGGGCCCATTGGGTGGGGTTAAATACCTGAGAAGAGAAATTCTGAGCTAAGGTAGAAATCAATTCTCTGTTAGTTTGGAAAAAGTTGGAAACCTGAGCAGCCAAGATGTGCAGATGGTTGTAAACCGTGTCCATGGTTGAGTCAGCAGGGTCAGCAGCAGCGGGATGTCAAGTCTTCAAACCACAGGATCTAAAACAAAGAATAGACCATGAATACTGAGCAAGGTAATGTGTAGGAAAGCCAAGGACTCAATGGAACATCACCTTTTGGCCAGGTGGAGGGCCTGGCTCCAGAGCTTCAGAGACCAAGGTCTGATCTCTAGCAGGGGCAAGGCGAGACTGTGGAGAGCAGCTCCGGCACCCCCAATGAATATTGTCTAGGAGATGTGCTAACAATGGGTGACATCACAAACCCTTGGGAGTGAGGTCATCTCAGGAGGAGGCATTTGTTGCCTTTCATGAAAGAGGTGACTTTTTTTGTTTTGAAATGGCCTGTTATCAGCGTTATTATTCAGGCCACTTCCTACCTTTGTGTCTTGGTATTTGGTACTTCCTCATTCTAGGTATCAGTTTCTTTTTGTACAGTTTTCCCCCTCTGTAAAACAAGGGCCAGAAAACCAGATGATGAGGAAGATTCCTTCAGATTGAAATATTCTCTAGTTCAGTATCTTAAACCAAGCATGCTCTCTGTTTGCCCCTGAAGTTGCCCCACCTGTCTTCTCCATTTATGTTTGGGGAATACCATTCCTCTAATGTTCCACCCTTTATTTCCAGGTACCAAATCCTATGGTTTCCACTGCTAGAGCGTAGCCCACTGAAATCTCCCTATTCTTTCTTTCAGTCCCTTTATGTTCCTACACTATTCTCCCTACCTATACAATGGGCAAAAGGTGTAGACAACATAGTCAGGAAAATAAAAGGAGGAGATATGAAGGAAAGGTGAGGGTGGAGAAGAAGATTTCAGGTAGAGAGTAAAAGAGAGACACAGAAGAAGGGAGAGACGGGAGAAGAGGGTGGAATAGAGGGAGGGAAAGAGGGAAGGTAAGGAGAGATGTGAGGAAGTGAAAGAGAGAGAAAGGGGCAAGAAAGAGTGTGTAGGGAAAGAGGAGAGGAAGAGAAAGGGGGATAAGGGGGAAAGAGAGAAAGAGGAAGAGAGTGGTTAAAAGAGAGAAAAGAAAAGCAGATTGGGGAAGAGAGAGTCAGACACGGAGCAACTGAAAAAACAAGTCACTATGCCTACATGAGCTGAATTCATCGAACTTCCTTCAAGTCACTGCTAAAATAGGAATTTCTAGAAGAAACTTTTCATGCTTATCAGACCTCATTGTCACTGTCTACAGAACATACTACTTTGTGACAATGATTGAGAAACTTGTATGGAAGTGAGAGGGCATAAGGGAAATAGGTGAAGACAGTGGGAGAGAGATGAGGGGCAGGGACAGAGAGAAGGGAGAGGAAGAGAGAGGTGGGAGAGAGAGAGCAAGGAAGGAAAATGGAGGAAGAGAGAAGAATAGAAGAGTAGGAAGGAGAGAAAGTGGGGAAGACCATGAGTAGGAGAGAGACTTGTGAGAAGAGATAGTGTAAGAGGAGAAGAAAGAGAGAGTTCAGGGAGCTGAGGGAGAGAGAGGAAGGAGTAGAAAAGAGTAGGGACAAAAAAGGAGGGGGAGGGGAAGATAAGGAGAAATGGAGGGGGAGAGAGACAGACAGACAGACACCTATAGGACTCAGTGATAGTCAACAGGCTTGGATAAATTCTCTTCTCAGGTTTATGGAAGAATTGACAGAAAGAACAGCCAACTCACTATCAGTGAGGGATGGATCAGCGAAAATTGGTGAGAGGGAAAGGGGGTGGGTGATTGGCTAGAATACTGCAAATGGCCCATTTTTCCTAAAATAGAGAAGAGGGAAGAGTCTGGATATTAAAAGCCATCGAGCTTCACTTTTCTCTCTGACTCCCTCAAGATTTTAGAACACATAAAAGGAGTTAGGAAAACTACTGGTCACCCAAGGAGGGTGAGCATAGTGAGCTTCATTGAATACAGGTCATGACAGACTAATATGCCTTTCTTGGCTTCATTCAAGTTCCTGCTAGAATCAATTTCTTAAAGAAGTTTTCATCCTTGTGATTATTAATCTTCAATCTTATAAGCTATCCAATTTATTATCTTGTTACATTGTAGGAAACACTTGTATGAGAGTGGAGGGGGGAAAGGGAGGTAGAGACAGAGAGAAAGTGGAAAGGAGAGAGATGGGTAGGCAGGAAGAAGGGGAAGATAGTGGGAGAGAGACTATGACAAGAAAGAATACGAGTGGGTAGGAGAGGGAGAGGAGGGAGAGGAGGAGGACTTTAAGGGAGAAGGAGAGAGAAGGGGAGACCAGAGGATAAGACAGATAGTAGAGAAAAGAGGGAG
>NW_025399745.1:0-1040 GCF_016433145.1 Gracilinanus agilis
ATTTCATGGCCCCAAAACTTCCTTCCAATTCTAAAATTTTGTGAAATTCCATGATTTTTGTGGTTGTTCAATCATGTCTGACTCTTTCAGATTCTATTTGGAATTTTCTTGGCAAAAATATTGGAGTAGTTAGCTATTTCCTTATTTGTTTTATTGACAGATGAGGAAACTGAGGCAAACAGGGTAAAGTGACTTGCCCAGGGTCACATAGCTAGTAAATGTCTGAATTCTGTAAAATTAGCTTTGTAAATGTTTATAATGTTATAAAAAAACTTAGATTTAGAGGAAAGGAAACAGTTTTCAGTTTTGATCTATAATCCAGTTTTGTTTTCTGTACTAGAACAAGGTTTAGCATCAAGAAAACCATTTTGCTTTGCATTGTTCTACTAAGAGTTTTAAATCGATATTGCATAAGCTATATTAAATTTGTTGTAAATTTCTCTTTGTAACTATGCTAGATTAGTAGAACAATTGTAGTCAAATATGGTTTTCTGTATTAGTTTTAGAATGACAGTGTAGTCTTTGTAAACAACTGTTTTTCTAAAAGTTTTGCATGCTGCATTTTTAGAATTTTATTATTGTATTCCTTAGCATTTGGTATATTTATTCATCTACTTTTGTTGGTATTTTGCAAATGTTTGAATCTTGTTTTTGCCCTCTGTAAAACAACTTATTGTAATACTCTTATTTGCCTTTTTTCCCTATTGCATATCCCTAGAGTAAGTTAGTGAATAGGAGTAGGAAACAGATAAGTTTAGAGTAGGACTGTTTGTTATTTTAGTAAGTATAATAAGATAAGTACACAATAAGGGGAATTTATGTATTTAGTAGTGATCATATGAGAAATTTTTCTTCAACAAATTTATACTCAAATGATCAGAGGGAGTAAATGTAATAGGAAAAGGATAGAAATAGGATAAGATTTCAGAGAAATAGAAGGCTGTCTTTAAGGCTCATACTAGGAATTCAAGGGAAAGAAAGGATTTTAGCAGGCAGAAGGCAGAGGAGGTACAGTTTGGAAGTGCCAACAGCTAGAGTGA
>NW_025399746.1:0-1077 GCF_016433145.1 Gracilinanus agilis
ATCCTAGCAAAGATGCCCCTATAAACCATTACCCAAATACATAAACACTTCTTCTAATTTCATATTTTATTCATTACCATTAAGAAAAGTATTATTGGAAAGAAATAGCAGTTTAGGAGGAAGTAAATGGCACCTAAACTAAACAATGCCAGACATCTCAATGTAATCTGTTTATTTTCTAAGACTACAGTAGTCATCTAAAAGCAATTTAGTTTTAGCCTAATCTGGATGAAACCTAGAGTACATGGCAGGCAGTAATATGAGATAAAGACCAAAAGATTAGGGATTAGGGGGTTTCAGTGGAAGCCTCTGGAGTTGGTATTTCATTCTATGGACAATAGGGAGCCACTGAAGACTTTTGAGCAGGGAAGTAACGCAGTTTAAAACTTTTCTTTTGTTTCAGAAGAACAGATGTGAAAACATGTGATGAACCCTACCTTACGTGACCTTGTTATTTTAAAATAGACAACAAAATAGAGCGGAGAAGTATGTATTATCATTTAGTGAAACATTTTCCATTAGGATAGGAGTTAGATGTGACTTCATTGGAATAAAGAACTCCTAAATGAGGAAACTCCCTGTACCTTTGCAGGTTGGTGCCTTCCCTACAGCTTTATAGGCTTAGAAATTTGCCTAAAATGCCATGAGGTTAAGCGATGTGCCCAGCAAGCATCAGAGGTACTCTTTTTAATTACTCCCCCACGCTGATTTTCTCACATTGTTAGACCATAACATAAATATTATCAGAGGGGCTTCAGAGAATACTTATCAGACTAAGGCCAGCAAACCACAGTCATTTGCCAGTAGAGGTCCTTGGGAGCATAAAAACAAATCTTGCAGGCTAACACTGGGTTATAGCTGGACAAATGAGAAGAACCATGGGGTAAGGTGTCTGTGTGAGTATAAAGATTCCATCAATTCATGGGTAGAATCCCCATGGGCCTGTTATACTTGTGAATTCAATAAAGGCCACAATGGAGCCATTCTTAGAAAACAAATAGTGGCTGAATGACTAAACCAACTAACTCTCAAGTATTTATTAAGGACCTACTAGGTGCCAGGCACTGGAATGAAGGA
>NW_025399747.1:0-1005 GCF_016433145.1 Gracilinanus agilis
AATTAATAAACTGATGAAAAGTGATGCCAGCAGAGCCAAGAAATAATATATATATGATGGCTACACCAATGTGAATGGAAATAACCATTGAAGAATAGAAAATGAATGTTGCCAAGAAGAATGGTCTTAAAAAAGATGTATGAAAAGATATTATCCTCCACTCCTTTGCATAAGTTTTAGAGTATGGTCTGACTGAGTCAAGCATTATATATGATTTCAGATATTTTTCTGATATTGATCAGTTTTTGAAATAGAAATATATTCTTTTTTCCTCTTCTTACTTTTTTTTAAAGCTGCATAGTTATCTCTCTGTGATCAGGGATGGAAAAGGGAATAAGGGGAAATTTAGATGCTGTTACAACAAACACAAATAAAATCAATATGCATCTTTAAAAATCTTCCCACAGCACACGACTAAACACCTCATTTTCCCACTCAAGAATTTTTAGTGTCTCCTTAGAAACTCTAGAAGTTAATTTCTCTGTTTGACATTTAAGACTCTTCATGGGGCAGCTAGGTGGCACAGCTGATGAAGTGTTCTGCCTGGATTCAGAAGGGGTCATCTTCCTGTGTTCAAATCTAGCCTTAGACAATTACTAACTGGGTGACCCTGGGAAAGCCACTTAACTCTGTTGACCTTAGTTCCTACTCTACAAAATAAGCTAGCCAAAGAAATGGCAAACTCTAGTGTCTTTGCTGAGAAAACCCCCAGTGGGTTCACAAAGAGTCAGACACAACTGAAAATGACTGGACAACAATAACATAATGTGATTCCAGTCTTTTCTCACTCACTTCATATTGTTCTCCCTCCCTCATGCATTTTGTGATTCAGTCAAATTAGCATGCATCCCTTTCTTTAATTTGGCATTTGTACTAGCAGTACCAGATATTAAACTATACTACAAAGCAGCGATCATCAAAACAATATGGTACTGGCTAAGAGACAGAAGGGAGGATCAGTGGAATAGACTTGGGGTAAGTGACATCAGCAAGACAGTGTATGAT
>NW_025399748.1:0-1614 GCF_016433145.1 Gracilinanus agilis
AGCATGCCCCTTCTTACCATTTTGAAAAGAATTAAGGACAATCCCACTATAATGGCCTTTCTCTTGACTTCATGGTACATCCTCCTGGACTCCCTCAAGAATGCTACTATCTGCTCTGTTTAAGTAGCTTTGGGTGGAAATTCATAGGTAAGCTAACTCATAGAGTAGAAGGTTCCAGAACCAGAGCTAAGAAAAGAAAGAAAATACAGTTAATGTAATTTTGGGAATTGCCGAAGTTGTCTGCCAGAGTTACTGAGCCATTTGTGTTTATCATTTTCCCCAACTAATAAAGTCTTTGCTATCAACAGCAGCCAAAACATTACCAAGGGACTGAAACCCAGTTTTGAAAGCCAAAGTAATTCTTGTTTATAGCCAAATATACAAAAATTACATATCTTGATTTGGAATAATGACTACCATAATAATAATGAGACCATTTTCAGTGCTCAGTGTAAAATGATGCCACCATGTAGAATGACCAGTACATTCTTCCTCTCTCTGATGATGTTTGGTGGAAAGGGAGCAGAGATTGTCTTAAGAACTCTAAGGTTGTTACTCTGAGTTCTATGAATATGAACTTTAAATAAATATTTTATAACAGTCTTTTAATATATGTGGTTTCCACTGTAATTCTATGACTATAATTTTATGCATTTAAAAGTATTGTTATGAGAAGAGGTCCAAAGGCTTCACTAGACTGCCAAAGGAATTCATGACACAAAAAAGGTCAAATATTCTTGGCTAATGTATTCTATTTTATGTCTAACCCAACAAAATAAATCCAGTTTCATCTGTCTTCTTGAATTCAAAAAGACTAATTCCAGATTGGTCTTATATTGTGTTACCTTTCTCTCCCTTCAGCTTAGGATTGCCTTCCTTCAATTTATCACAGAATAGCAGTTTGGAGATCTTGTTGTAGGCCCATTTCCACTGCCCAGCAGAAAAAATATTGATGACCAATTAATTGTTGTTGAGGTCAACAACTGTCTTCTAACCAGGCCCAGGTTCTTCTCCGAAGACAGTAAAACTGAAATGATGTTCTCTCTTTCTTCTGCACTAACACTGACAGGTCTTTCTTCAGTCCTCATCTTCCTTCACATTTCTACAGCATTTCATGCTCACTTTTAGATAAGGCAGTTAGTACAGTAGAAAGATTGCTGAATTTGGAGTTAAAAGGAAGTAGTTTCACATCTTGGTTCTGCTATTTTAATTGTAAAGAAACCCAGATATTGAATTTCAGGAGGTAAAAATTGGCAGGACTTGAGGAAAAGTTAAAGAAAGGAGCTCTTGAGATGAAGAATTGGAGATGAAGGATTCAAGGCAAAGAAAAGCTCAAGCAAAAGGACCTAAGGAACAAGAAGGGGAAAAAAAGGAAAGAGAAAAAGAAGAAATTACCAAAATAAATTCAGAATGGGTGAATGACTTGAATATAAAGAAGGAAACTATAAATAAGTTAAGTGAACACAGAATACAATACTTGTCAGATCTCTGGGAAAGAAAAGATTTTTTTTAAAAAAGCGAGACTTAGAGAAAATTACAAAATGTAAAATAAATGATTTTGATTATATCAAACTAAAAAGCTTTTGTACAAACAAAAACAATGCAGCCAAAATC
>NW_025399749.1:0-1289 GCF_016433145.1 Gracilinanus agilis
TCTTTCTCTCTCTTCCTCTCTCTTTTTCTCTCTCTTCCTCTCTTTCTCTTTCTCTCCTCTCTCTCTCCAGCGTCCCCCAACTTTCACCCTTTCTCCCCACCAGCACCCCCTAATCTTTATCTTCTTCCCCGCTACCAGCACCTCCAACCACCACTCTCTCCCCACCAGCAGCACCACTCTCCTAACCTCCTCTCTCTCCTCCTCACCAATACCACCCTGCAATCTCCACATTCTCTCCCCTCTCGGCCACCCCCAGCCTCTGCTGTACAAACTTTTAATAGACGTTACCTCAGCTATTCCAAAACCTTTCCTTCCACCCACCTGAAGAGAAGTATGTTAAGGAAAATGAATATGAGCTCTTTGAGTAGGGCCTATGGGCATGAACATGGGCAAATGTGTGTGTGTCTGGGTAGAGACCAGGAGGAGGAGGAGGAGGAGGAGGAGGAAGGGAAAGAAGATTATTTTCCAATTTAAACTGTACAACTGTGTGCTTTCTCTAAATAGTTCTGGTGTGCCCTTAGGATGCTAGGCTCATTGAAAGAGGTTTTTGGGGTTAGGGAGGATGATTGGGGGGAGTAGAGTTATTGTTGTAATGGAAAAGAATCACTGGATGGCAAAAAATAGTCAACTCTTTTATCATCATATTAACTCCCTTTTAACTATCCCATTGCCTGGCTAGCAGCTCTAAGGTCATTCCTCTTCCAAAGAGAGTCCAAACTGCAGGGCAAAGTTCGAGATCCAGGGTCCTCAAGTTCTAGCCTCATACAATCTGGGTCCCATCTTGGAAGCCGCCTCCAAAATACTATGAACTCTTTAGCTAGTTTGGGAGCCTCCTCCAGAGTTTACTTCATTTCCACATTTTCACAGCGTTGGATAAAAATGGTCCCAATCTCGCATGTAAGTGGTCAAAATGTCAACTGACATATCCACAAGAGCACCACCTTTATTACACCTCAGAATTATTTTTTTTAATCCCAAGAGCTTCCAGAAGCACATATACCATGCAAAAAAACATGTACACAGTGGAACAATAATAACTAAAAAAGGGGTAGCTGGGTAGCTCAGTGGATTGAGAGCCAGGCCTGGAGATGGGAAGTCCTAGGTTCAAATCTGACCTCAGACACTTCCCAGCTGTGTGACCCTGGGCAAGTCACTTGACCCCCATTGCCTACCCTTACCACCCTTCTGCCTTGGAGTCAATACACTACATTGACTCCAAGACGGAAAGTAAGGGTTTAAAATAATAATAATAATAATAATAATAATAATAATAATAATAATAATAATAA
>NW_025399750.1:0-1134 GCF_016433145.1 Gracilinanus agilis
CATATATATATATATATGGAAATTAAAAATTAAAAATAACATTTGCCTCTCTCATCATTCCCTCAACCACACTTACAAAAACTGCTTAATCTCCTACTTCATTGAGAAAATCATGTCTATCTGCCAGGACCTCTCAGAAATTCTCCCCCATTCCTCAAAACTTCTCAGTATTAAACCCTATTTCCTTCTCTTATTTTCACATCTCTTTGCAAGAAGTCCCACTACTCTTCATTTTAAGTCTGCTCTGTATGATTCTTAGAAGGAAATATATGTTTTATAATCTATAATGTTTAGTTTAAATTATTTTGAGAATAATTTCAGGATAAAGATTTTGCCATCTCCCCAGAATCCAGACGACGAACCTGTTTGGTGAAGATACCATGAAGATGCCTGAAAAGCCTTCACTGTACCATGAAGACCAAATTACAACCTTGGGGTGCAGTTAATTGAATCATGGGGAGTGGAAATTAAGTTGAATGTATTGTTCTAAATGTACATTGTTATACCAATAGGGGGCTGCCCCAAAATTGGTTTTTTGTCAATGCAGCTAGGTTATCCATTTGTCTATCCATTTCTTTTACCCACCAAATTGCTGAAATTTAGAAGTTGTCTATGTTTACAGATCCAGCGAAGAAAAAGGGCTAACCTTTTTTTTTTTTTTTTTTTTTTTTTTTTTTTTTTTTGCTGGACCTCAGGGGGAAATGTTTGTTTTAAATTCTGGGAAGTGCTATTTGGAAGTGTCTAGCAGACTCCGTATGGACACATGGGGGCTTTGAGACTACATTACCCATGATTCCAATGGGTCTTAGGGTGCCTGGATGCCAAAGGTCCCCAGGCAGGGAGCAGTTTAAATTCAGAGGAGGGGCCTAAAGAAGGCCTCTTGATCTTCCTGAAGGGCTGACTGAAGTGTGGAGAGGATGGGCTCCAGCGGTAAATATAAAAGAAAGGCAAGGTCATATATATTTTACCAACATGGCCATGGCTTTAATTAAAATACTAATTTCTATTATTATATCAGTCTTTATCATTTTTAATCTTAACAACTCCAGGGTGATCTCCAGCAGCTCAGGGCCACCTTTTATGAACAAAAAAAAGTATGTTTCCTTTTATTCAGAGCCATCTCTGGCACAATCT
>NW_025399751.1:0-1352 GCF_016433145.1 Gracilinanus agilis
GAGATAATCACTTCAGGGAAAGTATTCTTCAAAAGAAAACCCCCAAAGCACAAAGAACAAACAGATGGACAACTGTAGGAATTTGAAGTCCAAACACTGCTTCCTCTCATTAAGAACCAAAGATGGTGGTAATTGAGCAAAAATGGACATCTGCTATTAGTTCAACTTCTTTTTGTCAGTGAAACAGTTAGTTGTCAACAAACAAATGTGTGTGTATATTTTCATTTGAATGAAGAGTTCTTCTTTCCTTTCTTTTCCAAGCTCAGATGAAAACTGGAAAACCAAAGACCACACTTTGTGGAGCCTCTAAAAAAGGACCCACAGACATGGAAAGATCCCCATGATCTCTGGGTCCTTCGATGAGGATATCCCTTCTCTGTTTTCACCTAAAGGGGGCTTAGTTCAAAGGGCAAGAGAAACTTTCTAGAGGCAAATCTGACAAGATATTTTAAAAATAGATAAATTTAGGGGCAGCAAGTTGGCTCAGTGAATAGAGAGCCAGGTCTGGAGCATGAATGTTCTAATCTGGCTTCAGATACTTCCTAGCTGGTTGACCCGGGGCAAGTCACTTAATTCCAGTTGCTTAGCCCTTACTGCTCTTCTGCCTTGGAACTAATAGTTAGTATTGATTCTAAGACAAAAGATAAGGGTTTAAAAAGGGGGAAAGAGCTTAAATTCTACCTAGATGCCAGGTTTATTTGCCAAAGTTCAACCCCTGAAATGGGGGGGGAATTGAAAGGGAGGGCAGACCAGCATTTCGATTGTGGATTGATTACAAGGCAGGAGCCCTGGGTTCTAGTTCTAGCTTCACCACTAACAGCATCACCTTGGATAAATCATTTCTACAATTTAGGCTTTGGTTTCTTTATCTGTCAAGTGAAACTGAACTAGATGACCTCTGAAATCTCTTCTATGTAGCCTTGGTCCTACATCTTAAGACCCTTGATTTACAGCTGGAAGAAACCTCAGGGGCTGCCTCACCCAACCCCCTCATTTTACAGAAGAGGAAACTAAGGCTCAGGGAGGAGAAGGGACTTGCCCAGAGCCACATAGGGCATTAAGAGAAAAGCCAGGACTGGTCCCTGAGTTTGGTGACAAATTGGGGACCATAGTCAATGATTCTTTTCTTTTAAGTCCTTCCCTTCTGTTTTAGAATCAACACTAAGTATTAGTTCCAAGACAGAAGAGTGGTTAGGGCTAAGAAATTTGGAGTAGTGACTTTCCCAGAGCCATACAGCTAGGAAGTGTCTGTGGCCAGATTTTAACACAGGCCCTCCCGTCTTCAGGCTCTCTATCCATTGAGCTGCCTTGCAAGTCCTCGATGAGTCTTTTAAGAGCCAAGAGGAAATATT
>NW_025399752.1:0-1369 GCF_016433145.1 Gracilinanus agilis
ATATATATATTAGTGGCATCTTTGTGCAATAAAAATTATTTAACTATCATTTGAGGTAAATAATAGATTTTCTTCAATTTGCATCTTATCTCTTTTTGAAGCTCAGCTAGGCATTGGATTCCTGAACTTTTGAAACAAATGAAATGAGCAGAAAATGTTGACTATAGCTGAACCAGACCCTTATGTCTATACCATAACATAAACTACTTGCTATACTAAATATGACTCCTTATTTTTCTACTTTAAAAAGTTTTCAAGATATTTTTTAAAAGAACTAAAATTCTCAGTATAAACTCACATATACTTTCTAATATCTTTTAAAGAATCATGCTGAGAGATCCTGAAAGACTCAGCATGATTCATTGGACCTGTTGGAAGGTTTGTGATAGCATGGAAGATAACCTTCTCCAATGAACCTCTGAATAATTACCTGTAAGTTGTACAAACATGGCATTTTTATGGTATGCAAATAAAGAGGCGGAAGGAAGGAACATAAGAAATAACGTAAAATCTCATAAAAGGGGACTTAGATAGCTATAAGTACAAAATAATGGTTTTTAATAAGTTCTGTAAATGATTTGGCAAGTCAGCTTTGGGAGAGAATGAGCATGGGCCAACAAACCTCCCCCTCCTTGTCATTCAAAAGAGGAACAAAGTACTAATTGCTATTTGGCATCCAGTTTACATTTGTGTTTATGACTAAGAATTTCTTTAAAAACTTGACTTCCTATTCATCTGTAAGTTTCCTTACAATGGTCTAAAGCCAAACAATTAAACTTTCATTCATGGATATAATTTAATAAGTAGGAATTCTTCCATGACATTGTTTACTAGTAGAATTACTTTTAAAGAAAAAAATTGAAGATGCACTTTTATTTTAAACCTTTTTAGGAAATCAGGATGTTTATCTAGCACATAGTACATGATATTTACCTGAATATCTCTTCCTATTGAGTTATCAGGAGTGGTAATAAAGCTGTTTGTTTTGTGGATCGGTACTAAACAGTTTAGGAATTCTAGAGAAGAATGTTGTGTCAACAACATGTGACCAAAATGATGTTTTAAGTTATTGGAAAATTTACTTATATGGTTCATGTCTCAGGGTCATGCTTGGTGAAATTAAAGTGCTTAGGGAATCGGGAGGACTAGTGGCTTCTTGGAAGTAAAATAAAGACATTCCTGGTTTTGATGCCTTTTTGGCATCAAAACATGGGATTTAGTTGTTGTGTTTGGCATAGCAACTTTTTTAATTGAAAATGCTGAAAAGATTCCTACTAATATGTTTTGATGGAGAAAAAATGGTCCAACTAGTATAGCTGTCTTCCTCTCTCTCTCTCTCTCTCTCTCTCTCTCTCTCTCTCTCTCTCTC
>NW_025399753.1:0-5235 GCF_016433145.1 Gracilinanus agilis
GAGGGAGAAAGAAAGGAAGGGAGGGAGGAAGGGAGGGAGGGGTAAGAGAAGGAGGAAGAAGGAAGGAAGGAAAGAAGGAAGAAGGAAGGAAAGAAGGAAGGAAAAAAGGAAGGAAGGAAGAAAGGAAGAAAAAATTTTGGTATGATTATAAGAGTCCCAGAATGGCAATAAAAGAAACTAGGTTCAAATACAAAACTACTCTTCACTCTCTATGTATTATTAGACAAGACTCAACATTTTTGGAATTAGATGATGTCTGATATTCCTCCAAATTTTTGTGATGGGTATTCTATAAATAGGATGTCTTCCAGGGGATAAAGGTAATACAGACAAGTTATTTAGGAGACAAACTGATAACCTGAGTTCATTTATCTCATCCATAAATAGTAGAGCTTATCAGTCAATAAATATTTGTTTATTTATTTTTAAGTTCTTACTTTCTGTCTTGGAATCAATATTGAGTATTGGTTCCAATGCAGAAGAGCAGTAAGAGCTAGACGTTGGAGGTTAAGTGACTTGTCCAGGGTCACATAGCTAGAAAATGTCTCAGCCTAGATTTGAACACAGAATCTCCTATCTCCAAGCCTGGCTTTCTATCCACTGAGCTCCTTAACTGTTCCTCAGTAAGTGTTTATTAAATGTCTATTATATATACAAAAAAGGCCAAAAAAACTATTGTGTGAAAAAAGCTCAAAGGGAGTAATTCATTTGACAGTCCTCTCAGATATAGCCATCCTGGAATACATCAATAGCATAGTAATAGAATGAGAGGGCAGCTAGATGGCACAGTGCTGGATGTAAAACCTGAATTCAAATCTGGTCTCAGACACTTACTGGCAGTATGACCTGTGAGTAGTCACTTAACCCTGGTTGGTTTCAGTTTCCTCATTTGTAAAATAAGCTGAAGAAGAAAACTGCAAAACATTTTAGTATCTTTGCCAAGAAAACTCGAAGTGAGGTCCTTAAGAGTCAGAAATGACTGAAATGACAGAACAATAAAAACAGAATGAGAGTGGTGGTCATTCTATTGCCTTTTTCTCTGGACAGGCCAAAGTTGGAGTATTGAATTCAGCTCTGGGCATCGTATTTAAGAGAGTGAATAGAGACATAAGGAATCTGTAACCAGGACAGTACCACAAGGGTACTTGAAGTATAAGAGATGGAATTGGGAAGTGGAGGAGGTGCCAAGAGAAGAGAAAAAAATGGAGAGAAGAGTAGAGGGACCAGGGGTCAATATCTTAAAATATTTAATAGAATCAGAATAATTTACTTCTAGTCAACTCTAGAGCCCAGAACTTAAAGCAATAGTTAAAAGCTACAGAAAGGCCAATTTTGATTCAATATAGAAACAACAACAAAAAACTTCATAACAATTAGTATTTCTAAAAGGTAGAGTGGCTGTCTCAGGGAATAGTGAGTTTCCCATCAATGAAGTTTGTTTAGCCATCAGTGGCTAAATGATAAGATTATAATATGAGGGATTCCTTTCTCACTACAATTGGAATATATAACTTCTGGGGACCCTCTGAACCCTAAAATTCATTGATTCTATTATTTTATGCCTTTGGGCTATAAATCTAACATTCCATACAATTCAATCTTGAATGTCTCTTTCAGTTTTAGCCAGATTATTTGATAAGAAAAAGATACTCATCTTTGGGGGTGGGCATTTTTATCACACATAACTGAGGGTTGCAATAGTTCTTATTAATTAAAATCAGCAAACTTTTCTCCCAATGAAATAAAATCATCTAGTTATTTGGTTGTTGTTCAAGAGCTAAGCAGATTACCCATGCTATGAGTTTCCTGTGCAGTCAAGAGGGACTTAGTAAACGTAACATACTACCTAGAGACCTGACTTGGCCCACAGAATAAATAAGTATAAGGATAGTAGAATCTTTCATAATTCATAGTCAAATTTTACAGTGTTTTATGTGCATAGGAGTTGTTCTATTTGAAGTCTCTTAATAGGAAAAAGTCTCATATTCATCCTAGATGCTTCAACACTCAGAAAATGAAGCATTATTTCATCACGATCATCACTGATACCATCATTTCATCATCATTACTGCCACTACCACCATCATAATTATGTTACAGTAAAAAAGAATATTTGACTGGAGTTACAGGAAATGATTTTAATTCTGAGTTGGTTACTCATAAGATATATAACGTTGGAGAACTTATTTTATTATCAAGACCCTCAGTTTTGTCTTCTTTAAAACAAGTGTAATAATATTTGCACTGTCACTTTCATGAGGTTGTTGTGAGGAAAATGGTGTGTAAACTAAGTGATATATAAATGAGAAATTTCAGAATTATTAACTTCTTAGTCATTGCCATTATTAGCTAGCCCTGTCACCATCCTATTAGCCATTATCTTTGTGTTATCACAGCCATCTGTAAAATTAGAGGAATGAACTATGTAAACTTAAAGATTTTGCCAAGCTCTCTATTGATAATCCTGTGATTCCATAATTACTCTTTACCATCATCATACTCATCATTAGCAGGAGAGACAGACACTCTTTAATCAAACAAGAAATAATGTAGCTTTGGGACACAATGAGACCCTTTAATCTACTTTCTCCAGTAATTTACACAATAGCATACATAATTGGACGAGTTAGAAGAACTTTCCAAACACATATGTGACACAAAGGATTTACTTAGAATGGGAAAGAATTTGGCTCAATAAGGTCAAATAACTGAAAAATTCTAGTGTTTTGGAAAAGTGTAAGCAATAGGCACCTGTCATGTGACCATAAGCGTGTGTATTACTGGTGAGACATATTAGCCATTTTTATAGCATGGATGTGGGGGGAAAAATATCAAACAATCTGTTAATGAGCATTTGGGGAAGTGAAATGAATACACTATAATTCACTAATTGGAGCTCATTCCACAACTCTCCACTAATAAGCATCTTAATGTGCTAAACTGCAAGTGTCCAAAATAGTTATTGAAAAGTATGGAAATTACCAATCTGTTTGGGAAATCTTGATAATTTTGTGGTTTGATTAATTGTTAGGAAATGTTTCAGCAACAAAGAAGAAAAATTTTAAATGGAGAAAATTATGTGATTCAATCTTGTAAAAATGATTAAAATAGCAAATGTGAAGATTATCAAAACAGGCTGAGCAAATAAAATAAAATAAAAGTCTGTGGTTACAACATCTGCCACAAGTTTGAGGCTGACCTCAGTGGCAAAGGAGTTATGTCTCCTCAGCAGTGAGCAGAGATTTGGCATTTTTTCCAGTTAATTAAATCAGTGCTAAATGGGATAATTTGGGTTATTTAAAAATCAAATTTCCGAGGTACTTTTCTCATTCCCTTGAAGGGGCGGAAAATTTAATGAATGAAATATGGATAAGAAGAAATAAAGGCCTTTTGGTTTTATTGGTTATTAATTATTTCTCCATGAAAGTCCTCCAAAACCTCTTTGTAACATGGATGTGACCCTGAATTCTTCAGTGAAACATCTGGCAAGTCTTTCCAAGGAGTGAGAATTCAAGTACAGACCTAGTGATGTATAGTATCTGTCTTCCAAGAATGTAGCTAAATGTGAAGAGGGAGAAAAACATGGGACAGATGCAGTCAGCCCTGATAACTGTGTACTAGGTTATAAATATATTTAGTGGCTACATTGTTAGTAGGGGGTACCTACGCTGAAGAAATCTTGCATCTTTAGTATATTAATTAAATCCGGGAGTGGTGTAGGTTATTTTAGTGGTTAGTTTTGGCTATGATTTGCCATTTTAAATGATAATATATTTTCCTATTGACTACTTCAAATTATTGTCCTTAGTTCTACCCTCTAGGAAAAAAGAGAAGTATGATTCCTCACCCAACTCCTTTTTTTTTCACTTTCTTTCTGAGAATCATTCAGTCTGTGGTAAGGACTAGGCAATTGAGGTTAAGTGACTTGCCCAGTGTCACACAGCTAGAAGGTATATAAGACCAAATTTGAACTCAGGACTTTTGGCCTGTCCTTCTATCCTCTGAGCCACCTACCTACCTCAATCCTATCTTTTCTTCTTTCACATACTTGGAGAAAGCTGATGTTTCTTCCCTGAATCTTTTTGTCTTCAGGCTTACCATGCCCAGTTCCTTCAACTAATCCTCAAAGGACATGGACCCAAGGACCTTCACCATCCATTTTCTTTCTTGATCTCCCATTATTTCTCATAATCTGTAGTGCAGAGAATTGAACAAGGTATTCTAGATTGGATTTTAAATTGTATCAGAATACAATCAAACTATCATTGCCTTGTTGCTGGAAACTAGGTTTTTTTAATGCAGCCCAAAACTGTGCTAGTTTTTGTGGCTGCCACATTGCAATGCTGTCTCATTGATTTTTTTTAACATTTATTAATAATCATTTTTAACTTGGTTACATGATTCATGCTCCTACTTTCCCCTTCACCCCCCCGCACTCCCCCCACCCATGGCCGATGCACATTTCCACTGGTTTTGTCATGTGTCCTTGATCAAGACCTATTTCCAAATTGTTAGTGGTTGCATTGGTGTGGTAATTTCGAGTCCACATCCCCAATCATGTCCACCCCGACCCATACGTTCAAGCAGTTGCTTTTCTTATATGTTTCCTCTCCTGCAGTTCTTCCTCTGAATGTGGGTAGCATCTTTACCATAAATCCCTCAGAGCTGTCCTGGGTCATTGCATTGTTGCTGGTACAGAAGCCCATTACATTCGTTTTTACCACAGTATATCAGTCTCTGTGTACAATGTTCTTCTGGCTCTGCTTCTTTTGCTCTGCATCACTTCCCGGAGGTCTCTCCAGTTCGCCTGGAACTTCTCCAGTTTGTTATTCCTTTTAGCACAATAGTATTCCATCACCCGCATATACCACAGTTTGTTCAGCCATTCCCCAATTGAAGGACATACCCTCCTTTTCCAGTTTGTTGCCACCACAAAAAGCACAGCTATAAATATTTTCCTACAAGTCTGTTTATCTATGATCTCTTTGGGGTACAAACCCAGCAATGGTATGGCTGGATCAAAGGGCAGGCATTCTTTTATAGCCCTTTGAGCATGATTCCAAATTGCCAGCCAGAATGGCTGGATCAGTTCACAACTCCCCCAGCAATGCATTAATGTCCCAATTTTGCCACATCCCCTCCAACATTCATTACTCTCCCCTTCTTTCATTTTAGCCAATCTGCTAGGTGTGAGGTGATACCTCAGAGTTGTTTTGATTTGCATTTCTCTAATTA
>NW_025399754.1:0-5750 GCF_016433145.1 Gracilinanus agilis
ATATATATATATACATACACATATACATACATACATATGTGTGTGTGTATTTTTTTTTATTCAGTGGTTTTCTGGGCATCCACAATGGCCTATTTAAATAATTCCTCCTTGTTCCTGATTGCTTCTGTTTCTCCTCTGAATGTACTCCAGTTTGTCAGTGCTGCTCAGCACCCATACTGGCTTCACAATATTCCAAATGTGGTGTAACTTGGGAGAATACAGAACTATCACTTCCCTATTTTTCAGGACCTAGTATTGCATTAGCTTTTCTGGCTGCTCCATTGACTCATAACAAATTTGCAGTCTGTTTAATGGAAAGAAAGCCATCAAGAGTATTCCCCTTATTTTTCAGATGAGGAAACTGAGACCAGGAGAGAGGAAGTGATTTGCCTAAGGGCACAGTTAATGGCTTCCTTTCATTGTTCTTCCTGTAGCAATGTACTTAATTGTCTCCTAAGCAATTTAAATAGTTATTTGCTATAAAAACTAGGGACTCCCCTAACAAAACACCCAATGACATCTCATTAGAATTGCAATTTCTTTTCCCTTTACAAAGTTTCTCTGACCTCACATATTTGTACAAAGCACTCTCAATCCAGCTCCACTAAAAACATAGTCAATTCTTGGACTTTATGTAGGGTACATTGTGCTTTGATAAGCCAATTTCCACTGGAGCATGATGAAGCTGTAAAATATGTGATAACAGGTTTGAACTGACTGCAAAGATTCTCTGACCACAGAATTGGCCCAGCTTCTCCTAACAGTACAGGCCTTGTTCTTTTTTGTTAGACAGGTCTCTCTGGAAATAACCCCAGAGCAGTCAGCATTTGAAGAATGAGGGGAAAGTTACAGACCATGCCCTGCCTGGGTGAATAAGTAAGGCCTTTATCCTAGGCTGGCTTTAGACTCATTGAAAGGGTTTTTCTTTGTAATGTTTGCCATGACGTTCAGCATAACAGCTTAATGTGATCTATGAGAACATAGGATTCAGGAGCTCTAAGAAAATATACTTGATCCACTTAATTTCCACTTAGTATTTCTTTCTTGCAGTTCCTTTCTTCTTCCTAATGGTGAACGAGCAGGGTAACCTTATTAGGGCCATCACACATTTCTTATAATGCCAGCAGGAGTTCCTTCTAGATAAAGAAATAGCTGAAGTAAGAAATGGTTGAAGAGACTAATATGGTAAATGTAGGCGAACTCAAAGCAGCTAGTTATATATGGAATACCAGCATTCTGACACCTGTTAGGGAGTAGCCGCTTCTCTGAATTTGCTACAGATCAGGTTTCTCTTTTGGCAACCCCTAAATATCCTGTTGTTTTTCTTAAATGAATCTACCCTAAGGAGCCAGGGGTAGGGATGGGGGGCACTTTCTTTAGAATTTGCCCCCAACATTCTAGTGCTTTTTTTAGCTACAGCTAACTATGGATTTACATGGGAGCCACATTCCTGAAAACTATTGCTACTTGGGACTAGAACTGATAGAAAGTTAGAGACGTGTGACCCAGATTCAGATTGTTGCTCCTCAAGGGATTCCATGACAGCACTTTACATTTTATATTTATATTCATAGCTACATATTACATATAATATATTAATATTAAGTTCTTTACTTGGAGATTAGGGGATGCAAGGAAGAATTGGGGCAAAGAAAGGTAGTGGGGGAGGGTTCAAAGATTTCTGAGAGGTAGGGTCACATAATAGAAAAACATGTGGATTTGGAGTCAGAGGACCTGGCTTGCAATCCGGCTGTATCACCTGTGTGCCGTTGAGTAAATCGATGAACGTTTTTGGATCTCATCTGAAAAACAAGAGATTTGGATTTGATAATTTCTAAGTTTTCTTCCTGCTTTAAATCTATGATTCTATTCCCTTTTCTTTGCAATTTGGTATAGTCATGGCCACCTTCCCATAGACCATGTAAGAAAGTTCTAGAAAACTTAAGTCTGAATCCCAGTTAGCTAGTTCCTTAGCTAAGTCACATAAATTCTGAGTCTCAAGATTCTTCATTTGTAAAATGAGGGGCTGAACCAGATGATCTATTAGGGCCATTCCAGTTCTAAATCCTTTGATTCTGGGATCCATAGCTTCTACTTTTGAAAAATGGCACCCAAGAGGGAGAGGATACTCTGAGTATAAAGTCAGGTAAGAGTTAGCTTCTCTATGTCTTGAAGATATACCACCATTTGGATACTTATTTGAGTTGACTACTGTTTTCTTTTTAACTGCAAATAACCCCTGGGAGGAAAGTTTAAACTACCGTAATTAGATTGTCTGTTTTTGTAATCTTATTTTTTGGGGAGTTTTGGGGGAAAGAGTGGAGAGAGAATAAAAGGGCAAACTTTGGGCATTCAGAAAGCAATATAGGAGTGGTTATGGGGCATTTCTGCACAATATAGAGCAGAAGAAGGGGAAGGAAGTGCCATGCAGAGAGCCATGGACAAAGATCAGCTGTTTAGGAATTTTGAGGAAAGTCTTTAATAGGTGGTATACATGACATTACCAATGCTTAGTGCACCTCAGAAGTCCTGACCACAAATCTGTTTAACCCCAAACTACCAAATTTATTAAAAAGAATGATAGCAAAACAAGAATGCTTGGGATAGTTCAGCTGCTCTCAGTTCAGCTCAGCTTCCCTCTAATGCACAAAGCAGATGCTACCAGTATTGAGAATGACTTAGGGCCTGAAAAATAGGTCAGTTAATGAATATAGCTCACTTCTTGGAAATGGTATTGAGTGTAGGATAATATTACCTTTTTGACAGCTATTTGATTTTTGCTTTCTTTTATTCTGGTGTAAGTGATATTCATAACTTTTTGTATTTGTTTCATTCTTCAGAATTTGACATTAAAAGTAGTGGAAGACCTTTCTGATGTTCTTGTAATGCAAGGAGATTGATCATTCTCTGTAGAGAGAACAGAAGAAGGCCATTGTCTTTCAGTGCTAAAAGAAAGAGGAAGTCACTTTCTGCTCTTGATGGATGGGGATGTTATGGACCACATTTGGTGATGAGTTCTCAGCAAATGGTTGAGGTGCAAATTTGGATGGACCCTAACCCAGATGTAATGTTTTTATCTTCTTTATTGTGACAATTGGTACCTTGAAACATCTTTTGGGATAGTGGGGGCTATCTGCCTTGCATATTTCTTTGTATCGCCATATAGGAGAAGAGAGTGGTCAGGGAGGGAGAAAATGCTATTTTGGGTTTTAAAACCTCGTGGCAATTCTTTCTGGTCACTTCTAAGTTGGACCATTCACGATTTTATCATCTACTATATGAGTTCCTACACAAATTGCAATTGAAAGTATTCTTCATTGGATTTTTATTTGATAAATTCTGTACATAAACTTAAAAACAATTTTAGATATTCTCTCCCTATATATATTTGTATAAATAATTTTATGAAATAAAATTGCTATTTAGAACCCTTTGCTTGTTGAGATCATCATTACTTGTACACAAAGAGAAAAAAGTATGGGTATAAATTCTATTTCTATATGGTGTATATTGGGTGTATATGTATGTGGAGAGAAGACAGTGTTTGATTAGTTGGATGGGGTAGGGAAAGCCATTTCCAGGAGAGAGCAAAGCATGAGCACCAGTTCAAGGGTTTGTAAATATTCACCTTAGCTAGAGAGAGGGGAGGAAACAGGAGAAATAGGAGAAGAAAAATATCTGAAAAATCATAACTCGTGGAAGTAGGGAAAAAAATTACTTGAGTCTGGAGGTCAGCTTTGGTTTCAAGTTCCAGATAGGACATTTTCACTTAACTTTTAATCTCTTAAAATAGGGAAATACTTTCATTAACTCAGAGTTGTGAGGAAAGTGTACAAAATTTAGATTGTTCTATAAATGTGAGCTATCCTTACTATCATGTGAGAAGGTCAGGCGGAAGTCAGATTATGGAGGGCTTTGAATGTCAGGCTAAGGGGTTTGAATTTTATATTGTTGGCCCTGGGGAGCCATTGAAGGTTTTGTGCTAGAGAGTGAGTGTTCTGATACAATCAAAGCTTTTAATTTAATAATTATTAAGTGACCCCTTGTGCAAGGCCCTGTGCTCTAGGTGCTGGGGATGCGAAGTAAAAAAAAAAAGAGCAGTCCCTGTCCTCAAGGAGCTTATGTTTAGATAAATATAGCATGTACACAAATAAATGAATACAAATTAATTTCAATAAGAGTACAAACTGGGGTGGTGGTGGTGGTGGGGATCAGGAGTAGCCCCATGTAGAAGGCTGTACCTGAGCAATGCTTTGAGGAAACAAGGATTTTCTAAGAAATGAGGAGAGAGACTGCATCATGAGATACCACTTGTACAAAGGTACAAGGTATTCCAAGAAACTGAATAATATATTGTGGGAATAACTTTATTGGAGCAGAGTTGTGGAAAGTGAAGTAATAGAGTGGAAAGGTGGGTGGGATCCAGATTTTGGAGAGATTTAAAAGCTAGCTCTAGAATTTTCTGTTTTGTTTCAGAAGCCATAGGGAGCTACTAAAGTATTTTGAAAAGGAGAGTGACTTGGCCAGATCTATGTTTTAAAGAATGCTGATATAGCATCTAAGGAGAGGATAGATTAAGAGAGGGGAAGAGATTCTCTTACAATGCTCTAGAGAAATGAAAAGGAACTGAAACTAGAGAACAGGTATGTGAACGAAGAAGAGAATGGGTTTGAGAAGTGGTTGTGGACAGAGAATCAAGACAGGAAAATCTTTGGCTAACAGGTGCTTGTGGTGGAGAGGGAAGACATTTAACAAGGTTAATCTGGTAGCAAGGTAAAGAAGGGATCCAAGGAGGGAAAGAAAACTGGAAGACTGGATAGAGTTTATTGTAGTACACCCAAAACAGGTGAGTAAGAGCTGTAGTCTGGGTTCTGTTAAATGTTAGGACTGAGGTTCACAATCACACAAGCTCTGGTCATACTCCTTCCTTTCCCTTTGATTTGTGTTGCTTCATTTATCTGCCTTCACTTGAGGTCATGATGTCAACCCAGAGTTTAATCAAACTAGTAAATGCGATTATAAAAACAAATATTCTTCATGTCATTATAGATGGCACATTTAATTCAGGCTCTAGGTTCAGCTCTTCCCAAGGCAGAAATGCTTTAAGGCTTCAGATCTCTTTCCCCTCTCTTCATTGCACAGCCATAGCATAAACAGAAGAGAAAAACAACCAGATGAAGACCTGTCCCCATGAAATCAGAGCTGGTCACAAGAAGTTAACTCACAACTGAATTAGAGATATAGACATTTCTCTGATTCTTGTGGTTTGTTGTGAGAGTTATTTAGTTATTAATTTAGTATTAGTGTTGGACCTAGCAGGAAGGGCTGGAGGATTCCAAGATGGAAGTGTGTTTCTTGCTCTCTGAGAGAGAATCCATAGTGGTTGGGGACATAACTGTTGCTAACCCTGGGAGAACTCAGAGTTAGGGAAAACTACATCCAGATTCCCTGGGATCCTGAGAGAGGCGGAGACTTTCAGCAGTGGAGAACAGACCTGCAGAGCAGCACCAAGTGGGGAAGTGGTTTGTGATCTGGTGGACAGCATTGCAAACTCTCCCTACCTGGGTACCTTGGATCACCTGTCCTGGTGGAGTTGGCTCCTGGCATCCTGAGACCATCCTTAGATTTACCGTGAGACCCCAATTGAAAGCTCTCCTCAGGCCCTTTAGCTGAGCTGACCATACCTGGCTGGAACCAGGTTTGGAGGAGCTTTTCCCTGTAACTTCAGTACTGCTTCCTTTGGGCCCTGC
>NW_025399755.1:0-4685 GCF_016433145.1 Gracilinanus agilis
AAACATGGGAGAAGAAATGGTAGCAGCTACAGACCTGAGGTTCAGGTCTCAGGTGAGTTAGAGTTGACCTTGTCCTTACTGAGGAAGATCCTCATCTCTGTTGATTGAATGTGGTCATGTCCCTTTCCCAAAGAATTACTATTTTCTGTCCTCTTCTCCCCCCATCAGGCCACTTCCTGGAATTGTGGCTTCTTTCCTCCAGTCTGTTTGCTTCCTCCCAAGCATTTACCTAATAACATGAAAAATGCCTTACTTTTAAAATCCATCTTTTCACAGCAATTTGAAATTTTCCTATTCACATTTTGTAATAGAAAGATGGGTATAAGGAAATTATGGTTTGCCTAAGCTTACCTACTGAGGCTGTAACTGGCAGGACTAACTTCTTAGTATACTATCAATTCCACTGATTTTTAAAATTATGCCTATAAATTATGTCTATCAGTTTTTTCTTTGGAAGTGGACATGCTAGTTCTGTGTCTGTATATATTTTTCTCTTGGTTTTACTCTTTTTGTTCTTCAAATTTCATCTATGCCTTTCCAATTAAAAAAAATTAACCTTCCTGATCTTTTGGGATGAGAATTCGTTGGAAAACAGTTTGGCAGAAATTAGTCATAGAAAAATATCACACACCCTATGTCAAGACGAGGTCAAAATGAGTATATAATTCAGAGAGAAAGGGTGATACCAAAGGCAAATTAGGGGAGTAGAGAATAGTTTATCTTTCAGATTTATGGGGAAGAGAAGTACTTATGACCAAACAAGAGATATGAGAACATTATAAGATGTAAAATGAATAATTTTGGATATTTTAAAATAAAAAGTTTTGTACAAACAAAACTAATGCATCAAAGATTAGAAGGGAAATCACAAACTGGGGGAAAATTTTTACAGTAAATTTTTCTGAGAAAGGTCTTATCTATCAAATACATAGTCACACTTATAGAACAAGTTATTCCCCAGTTGACAAATGATCAAAGATATGAACAAGCAATTTTAAAATGAAGAAATCAGAGCTATCAATAATTATATGAGAGATCATTGGCTTCTAATTGTTCAATTCTAGCCTTTAGGGACTGGTTTTCAGTTATAATCTTTTGGTTTTCCTTTTCAATCTGGTCATTTCTGGTCTTCAGAGTTGACTTGCCTCATTTTCCAATTGTGAAATTCTGCCTTTTAAGCTGTTATTTTCTTGCCAGATCTCTTCCATCTTCCTCAACATCTCATTTTTTAACTCTTCAATAGCTTGTGACCAGTTTTCATTGTTTTGGGAAGGTTTGGATACTTGTTTGTCCTCCTCTGTTGTCTGAATTTTCTCTGTGTAAAAGTTGTCCAGTGTTTCAGAGTTTTTCTTGATATTCTTTTTCTTCTGGGGTTCTCGGCTTGCCATTGTTAGCCCCGCCCCTTTTCAACTTTGTCTTCACACTCAGGGTCTGCCTGCGCTTTCTAAGCTCCTGAGGGCTCTGGTCTCCTTGTCCTCGGGGTCAAGCCTCCTGGTAGTCCCAGGTCTGCCAGTCTGCCCGAGGTTCCTTCAGCAGTCTCAGGGGCTGCTTCCACAGCCTCGCTCCCGTCTGCACCGTCCCCTCTTGAGGTCCAAGCCTGGGCTCAAGATCTTTGTCCGCGCCTAGGGCACTGCCTTCACCCGCACAGACACTCGGGAAAGTCCGTGAGCTGGAAATCTTTGTCCACACCTAGGGCAATGCCTTCACCAGGGCAGACGCTCGGGAAAGTCCCTGCGTTCAATATCTTTGTCCGCGCTTAGGGCAATGCATTCACCCACTCAGACGCTCGAGAAAGTCCCTGCTTTCGAGATCTTTGTCTGCGCCTAGGGCAATGTTTTCACCCTCGTAGACACTTGGGAAAGTCCGTGCGTGCCCCCCAGCCACATGGGGTGCCATGTCTTGCAGCTCTCAGGTACAAGCCCTGGGGCTGCTAGTGATTTACTGGTTGCCCCAATCCTGTTTTCACTCTTGTGCGTTGGCCATGGCACTGTGCGTGGTGTGTGTGTGTGGGGGGGGGTAGATGGGCTTCTTCCTCTCGTGTTTTAGTGAGAGCTGTTTCACCCCTTTATAGAGTGGAAATGCCCTGATTCCTCATACCTTCAATGCTGCGCCCTGTTGTGCGGTTCCTTTGTTCATCTGGATTCGTTTTTATGTCCCCTTGAGGAGTCCTGTATGCTTTGGTTAGGAGAGATCGAGCAGCTGCTCCTTACTCTGCCGCCATCTTAACTGGAAGTCTACTCTACTGCCCAAAGACTGCTGGGAAATTTGAAAAACAATATGGGAGAGATTAGGTTTAGATCAACATCTCACATCCTACACCAAGATAAATTCAGAATGGGTGAATGACTTGAATATTAAGAGGGAAACTATAAATAAGTTAAGTGAACACAAAATAGTATACCTGTCAGATCTCTGGGAAAGGAAAGATTTTAAAACCAAGAAAGAGTTAGAGAAAATTACAAAATGTAAATTAAATGGTTTTGATTATATTAAGCTAAAAGGTTTTGTACAAACAAAAACAATGTAGTCAAAATCAGAAGGGAAACAACAAATTGGGAAAAAATCTTTATAACGAAAAACTCTGACAGGGGTCTAATCACTCAAATATACAAGGAGTTAAATCAATTGTATAAAAAAATCAAGCCATTCCCCAATTGAAAAATGGGCAAGAGACATGAATAGGCAATTCTCAGGTAAAGAAATCAAAAGTATCAATAAGCACATGAGAAACCGTTCTAAATCTCTAATAATTAGAGAAATGCAAATCAAAACAACTCTGAGGTATCACCTCACACCTAGCAGACTGGCTAAAATGAAAGAAGGAGAGAGTAATGAATGTTGGAGGGGATGTGGCAAAATTGGGACATTAATGCATTGTTGGTGGAGTTGTGAACTGATCCAACCATTCTGGCTGGCAATTTGGAAGTATGCTCAAAGGGCTATAAAAGAATGCCTGCCCTTTGATCCAGCCATACCATTGTTGGGTTTGTAGCCCAAAGAGATCATAGATAAACAGACTTGTACGGAAATATTTATAGCTGCGCTTTTTGTGGTGGCAAAGAACTGGAAAAGGAGGGTATGTCCTTCAATTGGGGAATGGCTGATCAAACTGTGGTATATGCTGGTGATGGAATACTATTGTGCTAAAAGGAATAATAAACTGGAGGAATTCCATGTGAATTGGAAAGACCTCCAGGAACTGATGCAGAGCGAAAGGAGCAGAGCCAGAAGAACACTATACACAGAGACTGATATACTGTGGTAAAATCGAATGTAATGGACCTCTATACCAGCAGAAATGCAATGATACAAGACAGCTCTGAGGGATTTATGATAAAGAACGCTACCCACATTTAGAGGAAGAACTGCAGCAGAGGAAACATAGAAGATAAACAATTCCTTGAACACATGGGTTGAGGCAGACATGATTGGGGATGTAGACTCGAAACTACCACACCAATGCAATTAACAACAATTTGGAAATAGGCCCTGAACAAGGACACATGTTACAACCAGTGGAAATGTGCGTCAGCCATGGGTGGGGGGAGAGCGGGGGGTGAAGGGGAAAGTAGGGGCATGAAGCATGTAACCATGTTAAAAATGAATATTAATAAATGTTTAAAAAATAATTATATGAAAAAATGTTCTAAGTCATTCTGGATTAGAGAAATACGAATTAAAACAACTCTGAGGTACCACCTCACATCTATTAGATTTTCCAATATTAGAGTAAAGGAAAATAATAGATGTTGGAGGGGATGTGTCAAAATTGGGACACTAATGCATTGCTGGTGGAGTTGTGAATAGATCCAGCCATTCTGGAGGGCAATTTGGAGCTATGCACAAAGGGCTAGAAAACTGTGTATACCCTTTGATCCAGGAAATATGATTAAAACGTCTTTTTTCCAGAGAGATTAAAAAAGGGGGTGGGGGAAGGACCTACTTGTACAAAAATATTCACAGCTTCTTTTTTGTGGTGGCAAAGGATTGGATATTGAGGGGATGCCCATCAGTTAGGGAATGGCTGAACAGATTGTAGCATATGCTGGTGATTGATTATTATTGTGCTATAAGAAATGATAAGCAAGATGATTTCAGAAGAAGCTGGAAAGACCTATAGGAACTATTTACACAGTGAAATCAGCAGTACCAGGAGAACATTGTACACAGTAACAACAATATTTTATGATGATCAGCTTTGACAAACTTAGCTACTATTAGCAATACAATGATCCAGGACAATTGTGAAGGATTTAGGACATAGAATGCTAACCACCTCCAGAGAAAGAACTGTTCAAATCAGTTGTTTTTCACTTTTTTATGGGTTTTGGTTTTATATGAGTATTCACCTACAACAATGACCAATATGCAAGTATGTTTTGAATGATAAGAAATATATAACCCAGTTCAAATTGCTTACCATATCTGGGAGGTAAGAGGGAATGGAAGTGGGGGAGACAATTTGGATCTTATAACTAAGGAAAACATATGTTGAAAATTGTTATTACATGCAATTGAGAAAATATAATATTGAAAAATAAAAAATTAAGCTGCTTATCATTTCTTACTACACAGTAATATTCCATCATAATCAGATGCCACATCTTGTTTACCTATTCCCCAATGGATGGACTTCCCCTCAGTTTTGAGTTCTTTACCACCACAAAGAGAGATGCTCTAAATAT
>NW_025399756.1:0-6850 GCF_016433145.1 Gracilinanus agilis
ATATATATATATATATATATATATATATATATATATATATAACTCCATGCTCCTGGAGCCAGAGCTGGAAGTATGAAGTAAAAGACATTTTCCTTGTCCTGACCTTATTTCCTTATCAACTAAACTGTCATCAGATTATCAGAGATGATAAAGAGATCTCCACAATTGGCGCCCGAACAGGAACCTTGGATTGCTGGATTCAGGTAAATATTTACCCTCCCCCTCAGACAACTTCCAAATTACAATAGTTTAGTTTCTGCCCGAAGAAGGGCAAGAAATCCAGGGTTTTCAGAACTCTCCCCTTAAGGGAAGACACTAGAAGTAAAAGAATAGATTAACAGGATGAGACACTGTGAATCAAAGGAAAAAACTCTTTTTATTAAGCATATCCTCAGAAAATGGGGAGTAAAAATTAGTAAAGAACAGCTCACTAAATTTCTCGATTGGATTCCCTTAGAATTTTGGCAAAAAGTTGACAATGATTTGAAAAATCATTATACTGAGTATGGATCAGAACAAGTGTCAGAAAAAATTTCATCGGCTGCTGAAAAAACAACTTTGTTATCTGGTCAGAATGCAGAGAATGAAATCTTTAAGGTTTCAGTGTTAGAATCAGAGGAGGAAAAAGCTCATAGTAAATCAAAACGGAGCTTTAAAATTCGAATGAAAAAGTCACTAGCAGGAGACCTTCCCCCACCTAAAAACCTCTCTTCAAAAGAGGAAAAAGAGATAAAAGCAGAGGAGCCTCTGCCACTTGAAGCTCCAATTCCGCAGCCACAACCCCTGGATATAGGGTTTAAAGGAGCCCTAAAAAATGCTCGGAAGGACGGAGACATGTCATTCTGTTTCCCAGTTATTTTTAGAGCAGATGAATTGGATGACGATGAAGAAGTAGCTTCTACATGGGAGCCTCTTCCCTACAAAGTGTTAAAAGAAATTAAGACAGCTTGTGCTTCATATGGTCCTGCTTCTCCATACACTTTAAATTTGGTGGAAACTTTGGGGACAATTTGGATGACCCCCTTTGATTGGATTCAGACCTCGAGATATTCCCTTGCTGCAGGGGACTACCTCTTTTGGAAATCAGAATTTGATGAATTGGCAAAACAGAAGGCAGCCATTAATAAGAAACAGGGCATCAGAGTTACTAAAGAAATGTTACTTGGAATAGATGAATGGGAATTACATGCTGATCAGATTAATTTACCTAGAGAAGCTCTAATTCAATGTATGAAGTGTGCCTTAGAGGCTTGGAAAAGGATCCCAGTAACTAAGAAACTGTCCACAGGTTTGGCCGAGATTAGACAAGAATCAGAGGAAAGATACTCAGATTTTGTAGAAAGGTTAAATCAGGAGGTAAAAAAATATACAATTGATGAATATGCAATCCGGATGATAGTCAAAAAGTTTGCCTATGACAATGCCAATAATGTGTGTCAGAGCATGCTTCAAAATGTTAAAGAATCTGGGACTATTAGTGACTATGTGAAAGCTTGTGAGAACTTTACTCCAGCATATATGCAGGGTATAGCCATCACAGCAGCCCTGAAAGGAAAAACATATTCTGAAATGATTAAGGGCTCAAAGGCTGTAAAAAGCTCTTGTTCCAATGCCCCCAACTCTTTGTGTCCCAGATGTGAGAAAGGTTACCACTGGAAGAAAAACTGTAATTCCAAATTCCATAGAAATGGTTACAGATTACCTGATAAGAGATTTCAGGGAAGATGGAAAGGAGGCCAACCACCGGCCCCACCAATGACTAAATTAATTCCAAGAATTCATCCTAGTTTAACCAGTTCCTTGCTAGAGTTAACCCATTTTTCTGAATAATAAACTTTCTTTTTTCTCCAGATTTCTTTAGCAATGAAAGATATGATTTATTGATCTTTGATAAGATGTCTTATATTTGTTAGAGTATGCGTGAAATGCCCGGGAAATATGTCCTTGATCAATCTGTGTGTCTATATGTTGTGTTTATGTGTCTCTGATCAATTTGAATCTTAAGTTTTATTGTTGTGTTTGTCTGTGATCACAATGGAATTTTGGAGAAAATAAATCTCTCTCTCATTCATTCCGGAGGAATGGGAAAGACAGACAGAGGAGTTTGAGAAATTCAGAAAAATAACATCTCTAATGGATTTCTGAGTGTTTTAAACTAAAAGAATTTAATTGATTAAAAGAAATCATATTCTCTGCTCTCATTAAGGCGAGAATCAACAAGATAATTTGTCTACATTTCTTCTTCCATTTCTTACTGGCCATAAGAAAGGGAACAAAGAAATCATAAGACAATAACAGGGGACAGATTTGATCCCATCACCAAATTATATCAACAGGTTAAATATTGAGATGTATATTTAATCAAATTTACCAAGGATTTGAAATGCAATCTAAGAAAAAAATTTTATTCAGACAGAAAAAGCAATGATTCTGAACTGTGTACTGAGGTACAGAAATGCAATTTAAAACTTTCTTGGCTAATCAGAATCATCAGTTCTCCTAAATGCTTAACTGAGATTGGTAAAAATTTTTTGGACTGACACAAGTTTAATCTACCATTAATCAAACAGATGTTAGTGAAAATCTTAACTTATAAATTATTAGAACAATACCATTGGCTTATATTTTGTAATTATACCCCTTTAAACAGAGAATGGTTCATGAGAAAACTTTAAGCCAAAATTGAATCATCCATGCTGCCTCAGTTTAGCAAGAAATAATTTTGTAAGTCAAAAAACATAGTTCCTTTTTCTCGAAACTCACAGCCCTTTCTCTAATTCATTAGGATACATGTTTGCTAAGAATTTGAATAGATACTGATGGTATAGTATAAATCTATTGACTACCAGTTAGAAAATGGAATTTCAGTTAATTTTAAATATGCACAAACTTTATATTGAAGAAGTTATCTATTAAGACTTGCAGTGTATAAAATATGGATTAAAATAATCAAATTTGCCAAAAATGCTTATCAAACTGAATTTGAGGATTGCAAATGATAAGTGCAAATTATATAAGGATACTAGTTCATGATTTAAAAGAAATATTTAATCAGGTATGTAGATTTGTCCTAAGGTATAGAGAGGCCAGAGTACAGGTTTTATTCTTTTTTAAGCAGAGGTCAGAAAGAATAACTGGTATATGTAGGAAACCTTGTTAAGAAGTTTTAATCAGGGACAATTTGGATATAGTGAAGTTTAAATTAATATTCATCTGGAAGTTATAAATCATCAAGGTTTTAAAATAATGAGGCAAATTTTATAAATGCAGTAACTAAAGAGTTAAAGAGCACAGCCGCCTGAAAAGCGGCTGCAGCTTTGGACATGTTTCAAAAATAATTTAACTCCTTCTACATATAGGAGGGAGAGTCTCTGACTATAAATATTTTCAGCAACAGTTTTTACTAACTCAAACTCAGTAAAGTGAAACAATTAGTAAGAAGCTAATGTTAATTTTGTAACTTTCTGAAATCTGGTTCAATTTAAGTAGTTATCTCTATTTCAAATAATATTAGAAAATGCAAAAATAATTATTGTGACAACTTAAATATATGCTTTAAGTTACTAGATCCTAGTCAAATTATGTCTCCTATGTTCACTATTTAACTAGTATTTAAAGGTTAATTGAATAGATTGTATTCTCATAATATTTGTGATTTGTAGTAATGCATTCAAATCCAGAATATAAAATTATAACAAAACGCAGAACCCTCATAATAATTTGATATCATTGTTAATATGTACTTGATTGTGATGGCATTAATATTATTATAATATCTTTTACTTTGTAGTGATGTTGATGCAATAATAACTAATTAACAAATTTCTCAATATTATGACAGTGTAATTGAAGAATGCATTTAACTAGAAATATTGATCATCTCAATAATCATAAGCTACCTGAAATAAGACTATTATTTGTAAAAGTAAGAATATTCCAAGGTACCTGGTTGAAAATTTTGAAGTTTTAAATCAATAGCCTTTGAAGAGTAATTTTGTATCAAGATCAAAACATGTAAATCTTACAAGTACAATAATTTAATTAGTCATAGAGGATTAATAAAAACTGCTACAGAAAAAAGGAATTTTCCTTACTTTTAAAAACTTAGAACTTCTAACAAACTTATTAACTCCTTCCTTACAATATATTTAGAACTTAAAGGGGTAATTAGCAGTCTCATTGAATTTTGAGGTTATGTGGACAATAATTTTGCAAGCAAAGCTCATACAAATATTGGGTTTTAACAAAATTGTTATTGAATGTTATCAAAACATGTACTTTACTTTGTGAAAACTGAAACCATATGTTCAAATGTAAACTATGTGTAAAAGCTATTTGTTAAAAATTGATCATGCCTATATGCAATAATATATGATTTGTATTGTGAACTAAAGTTTAAAGTAAACTGACTATCACAATAAGTTAAGAGAATAACCAGCCCCTGCCTTAACCTTCTCTTATCAAGATAACAGTAATGAAAACTTAATTCCAAGCAAAGCTGTTAACTCTTTTTCTGTATTATTGGAAAGAATTACTAGATAATTTATTCATTGAGAAATTGTTGAAAAAGAAAATTTGTTTATCATATTTTGTAACATTATAATTTTTCATTGTGTATGTAAATCTTGGAAACCTTTCAAATGCTATTGGGTAATAATTACTATTTAAGGTAAAAGTCATTGGATTTGCAACTGATATTACTCATTTATGGATTATTGATTTGGATTCACCATTCAAAAGAAAGATATCATTGATAAATAATCCTTGACTCTTACCTGAAGTCAAACAATATTATACTCCCTTCCCTACTTTTGCCATATTCAAAGCAAAGTAACATAATAATTGAAGCCCCAGAAATTTGAATATGTATAGCAAGCCAATATGTTCCATTGTTTACTAAAGAAACTGTACCCATCACAAGTGTTGTTTCAATGAAAGTTATTTTGAATCTCTTGTACATTAATTTATTTGTATAATTTCTGACCATCAATTGGAATAATTAATTACAGATACGAAGAAACAAATAATACCCCAGAATTATAATATGGGGATCAAGGTTTTGTTTTATTCATATGGAAAATGGATCTGAGTTTTGGATAAAAGACATTTCATTAAATCTAAACTATATATATAATTTTCATTTTTAAAACATTTTTTAACTTAAAAACATTGTATTTTTCTCTGAATTTTTAATTTTCTTATTGCTTTTCCTTTAATTTTTTTATATATAGAATAATTGAGTTTTTTCACTTTTTCTCATTTTTGTACTTAAATTACATATTATCAATATTAATCCTTTTTGATTTCACAGTAATATAAGTTTAATATTAAAGCATACCCACAAAGCCTTAGTCTATGGAAACCTGCCACAAATTGGTAAATATTATAGGACTATAATTAATGATTCTGTCTGATTCCAGGAGAAGGGAACAAAAGAGCCACAAGGTTAAGGAGACCATCCAGTCCAATGGGATTGGTGAGAAACTGCACAATGCCTAGCACCACAAGGTCAAAAAAGATCATACCAATCCAAGAAGGATTGACAAAACTTTCTCATGCCAATACTGAAGGACTTAAACTTAGCAATTGGGTTCGGGGTTGCAGCTTTTCTGACATATGTTAGAAGCTGGACTTCCTTGAGCTTCATCCTAGTTAAGTACCAAAGACTGGCCATCATCCTGGCTCAAGTGCAGGCAAATCAGACCAGGAAAAGACACTTCCCTTTCTCAGAAAAAAATTTGGTCCTTTTCTTTCTCTTATAAGTGTGGTAACTTTCTATAGTCCTGGCTTCTAAATGGGTAATTGCACCATTGCTTAAATCACTTTACTTGGGCCTTGATTCAAGGACCTGCTATAAGTTTATTTTTCCCTACATTTTTGCACATAAGACTTTGATATTTTACGTTTCATTCACAACTTATTTTTTCTTTCTCTTTTATTTGGATTTTTTTTTTAATTTTTTAAATTTCTTTTGACAATTGATTCACACAACCCCAAAACTCAGCCATGTATTCTTAGCAGATTGGATGTTAGCCTTAACCCTCTTCAGAGGAGAATGTATGTTTTATAATCTATAATGTAAAGTTTAAATTCTTTTGAGAGTAATTTCAGGATAAGAAATTTGCCAACTCCCCAGAATCCAGACGATGAACCTGTTTGAAAGAAGACACCATGAAGATGCCTGCAGAGACCTGCATCAAGAAGATCCAAAAATTAACTTTGGGGTGCAGTTGCTTGAACTATGGGGAATTGAATGCATTTGTTTTGAATGTACACTCTTGTGCCAAAGGGGACTGCCCCCTAATTGGCTTTTTGTCAATGCACCTAGCAATCATTGGATCATTGTTTTTGTCCTCTTTTCTTTTCATTCCCAAATTTGTGTAACTTAAAAGTTTCCCTTGGCCCTCATAAGAGAAATTCACACAGCCCAACAGGTGGATGCCCTTTTCAATTTAAAAGAAAATGGAGAATATGTGGGAAGCCAATAAGAGAATAGATAAAAATATGAGACTCCTCTTTTGACCCCTTTTGTGAGCCTTGTGATTTCTTGTTGAAAAGTATTGTGACCTTATTGAAAAGCTTTAAGTTCCTATCAAACCTGAATCTAAAGGGTTAACACTGTTAACACAGCAAGAAATGCTGCTGCCTATTATAGCTAAGGCCAAGATACTCCCCAACTTGGCTTTCTGATAAGAACCTAGTCCAAATTCAGCCTTGGCCTTGGTCTATTCTGAAGCCAATATTTTGTGTTTTGATGTGACATAATTTGTAACTTCTGCGCATCTGCAAAGTTTCAGGGGGGTTTCTTTTGTGTGAAATGAGTCTTGAAATATATATATATATATATATA
>NW_025399757.1:0-1039 GCF_016433145.1 Gracilinanus agilis
CTCTTTCCTACCTCCCATATCATCTTAGACCATTTAGTATTCCACCCTCTCCCTATTAATTATTCTTCTGATCACTATAATAGTGAATATTATAATAGTGAATAGAGTTCACTAGAGAGAATTATACGTAGCATTTCTCCACATAAGAATATAGATAATTAGATCTTATTTAAGCCCTTAAAGAGTCAAATTTAAAAAAGTATGAGTTTTCTTTCTTTTCCCTCTGTTTCTTATTTACCTTTTCATGTTTCTCTTGATTTTTGTGGTTTGATATCAAACTTTCCATTTAGTCCTGGTCTTTTCTGTGCAAATACTTGGAAATCTTCAATTTTGTTGAATTCCCATACTTTCCCCTGGAAGTAGATAGTCAGTTTTGATGGGTAGTTGATCCTTGGTTGTAGACCCAGTTCTCTTGCCTTTCTGAATATCATATTCCAAGCCTTGAGGTCTTTTAGCATGGAGGCTGCCAGATGCTGTGTGATCCTGATTGGTGCTCCTTGATATTGAATTGTCTCTTTCTGGCTTCTTGTAAGATTTTTTCTTTTACTTGGAAGTTCTTGAGTTTGGCTCTTATATTCCTGGGTGTTTTCTTTTCTGTGTCTGGTATAGAGGGTAATCTATGGATCCTTTCAATGTCTATATTGCCCTCTTGTTGTAGAACTTCAGGGCAATTTTACTGAATAATTTCTTTTAGTATGGAGTCCAAATTTATATTAATTTCTGCTTTTTCAGGGAGTCCAATGATTTTCACATTGTCTCTTCTAGACTGGTTTTCTTGGTTTGTCACCTTTTCATTGAGATATTTCATGTTTCCTTCTATTTTTTCAGTCTTTTGACTTTGTTTTATTTGTTCTTGCTTTCTTGAGAGGTCGTTAGCTTCTAATTGCTCAATTCTAGCCTTTAGGGACTTGTTTTCCTTTTCAATCTGGTCATTTCTGGTCTTTAGTTGACTTGCCTCACTTTCCAATTGTGAAATTCTGCCTTTTAAACTCTTATTTTCTTGCCTGATTTCTTTTTGAGGTGTTTCCCATTTCTCTAG
>NW_025399758.1:0-7067 GCF_016433145.1 Gracilinanus agilis
AAAGAAAGAAAGAAAGAAAGAAAGAAAGAAAGAAAGAAAGAAAGAAACCTAAAAGTCTAGTATAAAGGGCGATAGGACTTTCCCACCTCCAACTTGTCCCCAATAATACTTCCCTGTTCTTTGCAATATTTTTATTTATTTGAGAAGCTGCTCTAATTTTGTTCTTGCTCCCAGTTGGGGAAGGGGTAGTACCGAGAGGACCCACACATAAGATCCATTGCCTTGGCCTTTGAGAGTCCTGTGGGGTAGTGGCCTTAGTGCTCTCTGGGACCAATTCTAGGTAGATCTTTTAGAACCTAGTACTATATCGTGCACACAGTAAATACTTTAAAAATACTTACTGAATTAAATAGAATTAAATTCTTGGAGTTGGAGGCATCTCCATCTCTATATTGGAGATCTCAGAATCACAGAATATTAAAAGTAGGAAGGATGGAAGAACATAGGATGTTAGAGCTGGAAGGGACTTTGCAGAGTATCTAGTCGTACTCCGTGATTTTAGGGAGGAGAAAACTGAGGCCCAGAGAAGTCAAATGATTTGCCCAAGGCCATACAGAAGTCCTATGACTTAGAGTCAGGGTTCTTTCCTTTAGCCCAATGCCTGAGAAAAAAAAGGCCTTTAGAACCCAGAGTATCAAAGCTGAACTTAAGATATCATCTCATTTTAATAGATTAGAAAACTGAGATTAAGCCTATTATTTGTTTTATTTCCCTGCTTTGCTAACTGGTTTATTTAAAGTTTTATTGATGCCTTTTGTTTTTACATAATCATAATTTCTGCATTATAAAAAATAACAGCTAGAATTTATAAAGTACTTTAAAGTTTTGCAAAACACTTACAAATACTTCATTTTATCCTCATAATAATCCTATAGGTAGGCATTATTATTTGAGAGATGAGGGAGACCTGGGTTCAAGTACCACCTCTGAAGCATCCTGATTGTGTGACCATGGGCAAGTCCCTTAACCCCTTGGTGCCCCATACAGTTTTTTCTTCCCAAGAGTTCTGAAATTGTAGCCCAAGATGATAATCATCATGATAATGGCATCAGTAGTAGTAGTAATGATCACCATAGTGGTTGACATTTGCACTGTGCTTACTGATGTGCCTTACATATCCTCTCTCGTTTTCCCAACCACCCTGGAAGGCCAGTGGAAAAGGTGCTCTGCTTGGCTTGGCCACTTGCTACCTGGATGACTAAAATTCTCTGGAACTCAGTGTCCTCTCTGGAAAAGAAGGACATCGGACGCTTGAGTTCCTTCTGGCGCTAAGTGCGTAGCCCCATGACACAGAATTTAGGCAGAGAGCACAGGCACTATTTCCATCACATCAATGAGGAAACCGAAGTTCAAATCAGCCAAATGAGTCAGACTTCCCATCTCTAACCCAAAGAGTCCCAAACAGACCTTTCTCACTGCCAGCAGGACAGAAGACTTCCGCCACGTAAATGCAGACGGGTTTGTGGGTCAGAAATAATACAGGCAGGTTAAACGAAACATAATCAGGTCTTATTTTCATCCATTACAATCAACACCGGCTCAATTATTCTCTGCACAGACAGGCTAAATTTTAGGCAGGGTCCGGTCTACCCGCCCCAGGGGTCAGCCCAGTCCTGGTACAAACAGCTCCCAAACCCACCTGGGAAGCAGAAAATATACACAGTCCATAGAAACTGACTTGAATGAGATCATAATCGCATGGAAAGGTCAAGAGGGAGCTGACAGAGTCAAGAAGACCAAGCTAAGAATAAAACGGCGATGAGAGCCAAGAGCCAGAAAAGAAACAGCGAATGGGGAGAATTCGGATGGGGAGAGGCAGAGTCCCCTTTCGAAGGATGAGCAGGCCAGTTGGGTGGCCCAGCCCTCCTGCTCGGGAGCCAAAATTCCTCAGGGGACGTGAAAAGGCAAAAGATCCAGTTTAGAAGGAGACAAAATAGTGGGCTGCTCTTTGCGGAAATAGCCCGTCTCAGGCTGCAGCTGCCACCTTGGCCCTGGCCAGGAGATGCCTGGCAGGGAGGGATGGACTGAGGCCCCTGAGGAGGAACAGCAGGGATGGAAAGGAAAGGGGGATGGGCTCAGGTTCCAAACCCAGCCCTGAGAATGAGACAGCAGAGAATGGCGGATAGAGCATTGGATTGGAAGTCATGGACCTTGGAGGCAGCTGAGTGTTTCAGTGAACAGTGTCGGTAGGGTTGGAGCCAGGAAGATCCGAGAGGAACTCATCCTTCTGGATATTTACTTGGATGTGTGACCCTCGACAAACTGCTTACCCTTTATCAGCCTCAGTTTTCCCCTCTGTAAAATAGGGATAAGAACATTGCTGACCTCCTACGAGTGTTGTAAGGCTCAAAAAGAGAATGTGTGTGTCTTAAATGAGATAATATATGCAAAATGTTTTGTGAATTTTAAAAATGCTATGTAAATATAAGTTGGTATTATTATTGTTACTACCTGTGGAATCTTGGGTAGGTCTATGACTTCCCTGGGCCTCAGTCTCCTCCTTTGTAAGATGAGGGAGTTGATTAATATGAATTAAGTTCTAATCTCTGGAGGAGACAGACTCTCCCTAACTTAAATCCACCAGCCTCAATGGCACAAAAAACTACTCTTAAGTTAAGGGAAATAGGTGGAAGAGTCTTTTGAGCTAATTAGAGAAGAGCCCCAGATTTTTAATATCTCAGAACCTTGACAGCAGGGGAAAAAAGCAGGGAGATGGACACAAAGGCAGGGAAGGAATTAGTTCAACAAAAGAAGGACTACAGTGATGAACTGGTCCAACGCCTTCATTTTTCAAAGGGAAAAGTGATCTCAGAGTGGGAAAGAGACTTGCCAATGGTTACCTTGTGGTAGGTCCATAACCAAAGTCCAGGTGTCTTCATTCCAGTCTAATAAGGACTTATCAAAAAGATGATGATGGTGAGGGCTGGTGCTAGACTTGTGATTTCATTAGTACACAGATCTCACAGTGAGGAAACTCCCTCTTCAAATGCAAGTTAGCACCTAATCTCCCCTTTATAGTCCTCAAAAATCACCTAGGACACTGAGGGATGAGATGTCTTGTCCAGACAAGGCCAGGGCGCTCGCTCTCTCTCTCTCTCTCTCTCTCTCTCTCTCTCTCTCTCTCTCTCTCTCTCTCTCTCATCATTCTGTAAAGTGTAAAGATCATGTCATATAAGAAATGCTCTGCCAGGTCATATGGGACAAATACCCAAGAAATAATATCGAAGCCTACCCATCCCACTGTGGGTCTTCCTCAAATTGCCTTCCGTTCCTCTTGCCATCTGTAGCATACCAGAAGAGTGCACTGATTGTCCTTCAGCCATCATTCACTCCTGCCACATGATCAGCTTGTTTTTTCTCCACTCCTCCACACACCTACCATTTTAAACATTTGGAATCTAACAAATATCAACTACAATGAGCATTCCCATATCCAGAGTAGAGCAGAAAGAAGAGGTTGTGCATAAAACTGTGGATTTCTGTTATCTATAGCTTGCCTTTCTTTTTAAGTATATAATAAGTTGGACATGTAACTTTCAAAGCTTTCCTGCTTGTCCATGATCCCTTTTGTCCTTTCAAATCTCTTCTACTTATTTTTTAAATATTTTAATAGCCTTCTTTTCTATCTTTCTTTCTTTCTTGAAACCCCATATCACTAGCCTCCTTATTCACCTACCATTTGAAAAAAAAAATAAAAGAAAAACAAAACAAAACGTTTGTAATAAATATACATAGTCAACCACAACAAATTCCCAAATTGGCTGGAGCCATACTTCGTGTATTACCTCTATTTAAGGAAGTGGGGAACACTGATCCTCAGGGCTGATCATTGCATTGATTAGAGTTCTTAAATCTTTCAAAACCATTCATCTTTACTATGTTGTTGTTATAGTGTATGTGGTTCTCTTGGTTCTTCTCACTTCACTTTGCATCATTTCATGCAAGTCTTCCCAAGTTTCTCCGAAACTGTTCCTTTCATCATTTCTTACATAGCCATAATACTTCATTATACTCCTATATCATAATTTGTTCAGCCACCCCCCAACTGAAAAGCGCCCGCTTAGCTTCTGGTTCTTTCTTATAACAAAAACAGAAGCTACACATATTTTTGTACATGTGAGTTCTTTTCTTCTTTTTAAAAAAATGTTCTTTGGAGCATAATAGACCTTTTTTTAATTCCTTCATTTCTTCAATCACATCTTCTACTTTAGTTCTCCTTTCAATTCCTTGCTTGTAATCAACCAATTAAGAAGCATCTAATAAGCACCTACATGTGTGTAATGTGGTACAACCTTCTCAGACTTACCATATGTAGTATTTTAAGTGATTCTCTAAGACTATAAATGGGAGAGAAGAGACTTGAATTAGAATAGGGGCAACTAGGGGGCAGTTGAGTGGCTCAGTGGATTGAGTCAGGCCCAGAGATGGGAGGTCCTGGGTTCAAATCTGACCTCAGACACTTCCTAGCTGTGTGACCCTGGGCAAGTCACTTCACCCCCATTGCGTAGTCTTTACCACTCTTCTGCCTTAGAACCAATACACAGTATTGTTTAAAGAAGAAGAAGAGGGGGCAACTAGGTGGCTCAGTGGATAGAGAGCCAGGCCTCCAGATGGGAGGTCCTGGGATCAGATGAGATCTCAGACACTTCCTAGTTATGTGACCCTGGGCAAGTCATTTAACCCCCATTGCCTAGCCCTTACCACTTTTCTGCCTTGGAACTGATATCTAGTATTGGTTCTAAGACCAAAGGCAAGGGTTTTTTTAAAAGAAGAAGAAAAAGGAATTTCCTCACTGGGAGTTCCATGTACTATATGTTTCTTCATTGTCCTCTGGAAATTTCAAAGGTTTTTTTTAATAACCCCAAATTTCTCTCTGAAACAATTGCCTGTCTTTTAAAAACCCATATTCTTATTGGTATAATTGTATGTTTTTCAGTGTAACAGAGCCCTGTAGTCTCCAAAGATTTACTTGAAAATGAAAAAAGAAATCAAGCGGCAGCATCTAACATGCAAACAATTCCCATGAATGTTTGAGTGGGGAGTAAGTCGTTCTGGATCAGGGGATGAGATTCAGTCAGGGAAGGCTCCCTGGACCATGAGAGCTGAGCAAGTTCAAAGCAGAAGAATATCTTTTGGGGAACAGGCTTTGAAGGGTTGTTCCAGGCCCTTTGGAGGCAGACACTGCGCTGAATGAACTATGCCAGCTCCTTTCATTCTGACTTGCCATTCTTGTGTTTGCAGCTCACGACACTGGCCTTGTGACCCTACAAGTTGCCTTCAACAACCAGATCATCTCTAACTCAGTGGTGTTCGAATACAAAGCCCGGGCTCTGCCCACTCTCCCTTCCTCTCAGCATGACTGGCTATCACTGGACGGTAAGAGCAGGACCTGAAGCCTTGAGAGGCCAGGGACTTTTATACTAAATAATAATTGACCTGTGCCTGTTGAGGGGAGTGGGGAGACAGAAACACCGTCTTCCAGCATTTGAAGGGTTGTCTTTTGGAAAGGGGCAGAAGGAGGAGCAACATGGGGTAGATGGCCAAGAGGGTGATGTCAGGAGAGCTTCTGTTTGAACTTTAGAGCTGTCCAGAAATAGAAAGAGCTGCCTCCGAATTAGATCCTCCTCAGAGGATCTTCAAGCAGACAGGATGGCCCTGTGTCAAACATGTCGGTTGTAAGGATTCCATCTTGGGCACAGTTTGGGCTTCTACATGGCTGCTAAGTTCTCTTCCAACTCTATAATGCTGTGATGCTTCTTGCTGATGTTTCAGAGCCTGCTTTAGCAAACATTAATTAGTAGATAATACATGCCAGGTATACTGCCAAGCACTGAGGATGCAAAGAAAGGCCCCCCAAAATGGACCCTACTCTTAAGGAGGTCACAATATAATGGAGGAGATAGCATGCAAACAAATATCTCCAAGTGAAATATGGAACAAAAACTGGAGATAGCAGAGGGAAGGTACGAGCATGGATGGGGATTGGGAAAGGCCTCTTGGGGTGATTTCAGGTTGAATTTAAGGAAAGCCAGAGAAGCCAGGAGGTAGAGACAAGGAAGGAAAGAAGCCCAGATATTGGAATGGCAAGAAATGTTCTTAGGGCAATCGATCAATTGATAAACATTTACTGGACGTCTAGTATGTGCCAGGCACTGTGCTAGGCAATGGAGAAATAAAGACCAAAAAAGGGCAATAACAAACTCTGTTTAGCCAGACTGTAGAGTGGTGAAGGAGAGTGATATTCAGTAACAATCAAAAGGTATTGGGGTCAAGCATTGGGGCCAAGTTCTGAAAGACTTTAAATATCAAAGGGAAATTCTTTATTTGATGCTGAAGAGGGAGGGAATCTGAAGAGGGAGAGTTAATACAAGAACAGGAGCTCTCCACTTCTATGTCATCTTGCCTGTTCAATGGAATCTGGTTACGAATAATTTCCCACACTGTGTCCTTAGGAAAACAGACTCCTAGGATTGCTTGTCACCTCTTGGAGGAGGGAAAGAAAAAGAGACAGAGACAATATGGATCATATAACTTTGGAAAACATAAGTAGGAAATTTGTTATTAAAAAATTAAAAGAAAGAAAAAAGTAATATCTACCTCACAATATTTGTCAGTATTAATAAATTCTTCTTCTAAACAAATAGACTCCTAGGGAGCAGCTGGGTTGAGAGCCAGACCTAGAGATGGGAGGTCCTAGGTTCAAATCTGGCCTCAGATACTTCCTAGCTGGATGATCCTGGGTAAGTCACTTAACCTCCATTGCCTAGCCCTTATCTCTCTTCTGCCTTGGAACCAATACATAGTATTGATTCTAAGGGGAAGGTAAGGGTTTAAAATTTTAAAAAATAATATAAATATAAAAATATTTTTATGGAGTTTATATTCAAACATGGAGGAAAATATGAATGGGAACACCTATATACATATACTTGGGTGTGAGAGATCCTATATTCTCCCATACTTCATTAGAACTGGCAGGTTGAGTACACAGATAGAAGCTATAAGAATGAAGAAAGCCTTTGCCAAAACTGTAATAATAAATGAGAGCCAGTTGACCAATGTTATGA
>NW_025399759.1:0-3557 GCF_016433145.1 Gracilinanus agilis
CTCTCTCTCTCTCTCTCTCTCTCTCTCTCTCTCTGTTATTATCAGAAAGGTCTTTCTTGGTTACCATAGAAACATAGTGACTTGTAATTAAAAAATTGGAGAAACTGAAGAGATCATTAGATCAAAAATTTAGAAATATTTATGATCTTTTAGATCAGTGTCTCCATTTTATAGATGAGGAACTTGAGTTCCAAGGTATATAGTCCAATAATAGATGAAGGAAGTCTCCAAAAGTGAAGAAACTAGCCCAAGGTCATGAAGCTAATTAGTTACAGAATTGAGGCTATTTGTCAATAAAAAAATTTTTTTTAGCCCTTATCTTCTGTCTTAGAATTGATACTGAGTATTGGTTTCAAAGCAGAAGAGCAGTTAGGGGTAGGTTATTGGAGTTAAGTGATTTGTCCAGGGTCACACATCTGTCTGAGGCCAGATCTGAACCCAGGATTTCCCATCTCCAGGACTAGTTTTCTATACACTAAGCCACCTAGCTGCCCCTAATAAACAAGCACTTATTAAGAACTTACTATATGCCAGGTACTATTGTTTTCCATTTACTTTGGCATTATAGCTCTCCATTGTATGAATGAATAAGTGAAAAATTATTTATCAAGTTTTTACTGTATGCAGGATGGAGGAAGCTAGCTGACTCAGTGAGTAGAGCATTGGACCTAGAATCAGGAAGAACTGATTTCAAATCCAGTCTCAGATACTTACTAGCTATGTGACCCTGGGTGAGTCATTTCAGCCTCTATCTTCCTTCATCCACTAGAGAAGGAAATGGTAAACCATTCCAGTATATTTGCCAAGATCCATACTGATCATAAATACTTTGAACAACACCAGTTACATACTGTGTACTATGTTAAATGCTTGAGATACAAAGAGAAATCAAGTAGCTTCTGCCTTCAAGGAGTTAATGGATTAACGATATTGGCAACATTTCCACAAATGGGTAAATACATAATAAATGCATAGTAAATAGAAGAATATTGGAACCCAAATGCCTTAATGCTCCTCATGGCTGGCTGATTTTGCCATGCTGACTTTACTTACTTTTGATTAAATAAGAGAATCTTCTTAGACTCCAAACAATTTCCTTAATATTCCCAGATCACCCTCCTCCAACCTGTTTCCCTGTCATTTATTATTATTGTTATTTTAAAAATCTTTACCTTTTGTCTTAGAAATCAATACTAAGTATTGGTTCCAAGGTGAAGAACAGTAAGGGCTAGGCATTTGGGGTTAAGTGCTTACTCAGGATCACATAACTAGGAAGTGTCTGAGGCCAGATTTGAACCCAGGAATATGAGTCTTCCTGACTCCAGGACTGGTGCTCTCCATTGCACCCCCTAGCTGTCTTCATTATTTTTTGTTTTTACATTGCCTCTTTACCTTCACTTCATAATACATACATCCTTTTCCCTTCCCCACCCAATAAATCATATCTTTTAGCTACTGTGGCAAACCTCTGGCATGCATACTAGAGGGTATGCAGAGACCTCTCTGTGGGCACACGTGCTGTAGCCTGCCAGAGTTTGTTACTAAAAAGGCAGAGAGACTCAGGCTGAATTGCTTCCCTCTCTCCTTCCCCCTCTCCATGTGCCTGAGGACATTTTTTCACTTTACCCATCCCTCTGCCCAGCAACCCAATGGAAGCACTTCCTCCCTCCCCTGTCTGGAGTACAGGGGAAGGGGTAGGTCTCTTGTGGAGTGGGGCATAGTGCAGGGCCTGGGGGTGGGACTGAGCATGGCACACGGTCACTAAAAAAGTTCACCATCACTGCCTTATAGCAAAGATGAAAAAAAAAGATAAAAGACAGTTTAACAAAACCAATGAAGACATCAACTTTGTCCAACAGTATATGCAAAATCACACACACACACACACACACACACACTTCAGCAAAGGAGGAAGGGAGGTACATTTTCTCAATCCATTTTCAAGCCAAGCTTTCACCCCGATTTCTCAGAGTTCAGTGATTCATGTCTGCTCCAACACCTGCCCTTATACTTTTGTTGTTGTTGTTTAGTTAGATCTGACTCTTTATGGCCCCATGGACCATAGCTATCCAAGCATTTTCTTGGCAAATATACTGGAGTGGTTTGTCATTTCTTTCTCCATTCGATCCTTTTGTCAGGCAATCAGAAGTTAAGTGATTTGCCCAAGAACACAAAGCTAGCAAATGTCTGAGATGGAATTGAACTCAGGTCTTCTTGACTTGAGATCCAGTGTTTTAATCACTGAGCACAGCTCCTTTACCTTGGTATGTGGAGACTTCAATATACGTGTTGATTGGACTCCTCAAATTCCACAACCTACACTTTTGTCCTTCATACTCTTGGTCTTGCCATAAGCTAAGTGTTCCACTTTAATGATTTAGAACTCTGAAATTCTTTTATCTCACCATAGCCTCCCATCTTCAGCTCTCCTTGTGCTTCATTGCTCTTAGAGAACTATATTCTTCATTTTCACCATGGCCTCCATCCCTTTACTGGCAAAGTGAGCATAACTCATATCTGTCCAAGGACTTGCCTGAAGATACTGCTTCCAAAGGAATAGTAGCAACTGAGATGCTGACATCTCCAGTTCAGAGTTCCTTTCATAATACTGCTCTACTTCCCAGGAGGAATCACCCTTTACCAACAGTCATTTCTTGGATTCTGAGGTTATTGAAACTCAATAACTTCAGTCTCTTTCCATTTCTACTTACTTTGAGTAATACTTTAATGGATCAATGATTTCAGCTGTATATGTTCTTCTTATACTCATGTAGAATGAAACTTTTTCTTGATTCTCTGACCTGTTCAATTCTTCTACATCTTCTGAAAAATACTTCAGCAAAGATACACCTAACATGCCAGAATGCTTCCCCTGTCTCCTTTTCATATCTCTGATATTTGTAAATAGAATATACTTATTTACTCAGTATATAAGTTAAAAAAAGTATTTTTGACAATGTTTACATTAATGGAACAGCAGAGACATTTCCAGATTGACAGTGCTTGCAGAAATATGTCCCTTGAGAGCATTAGCTCTAGAGGCAGTTGATCTGGGTTTAAATACTGCCTCTGAGCCTAAGCTTCTGTGACCTTGAGAAAGTTACATCACACCTTAGGGACTCAATTTCCTTGTTTTTTTTCAAATTATTAAACATTTATTAATATTCATTTTTAACCTGTTTACATACTTTATGCCCCTACTTTCCTCTTCACCCCCCGCTCTTCCCTCCACCCATGGCCGATGCACATTTCCACTGGTTGTAACATGTGTCCTTGTTCAGGGTCTATTTCCAAATTGTTGTTAGTTGCATTGGTGTGGTAGTTTCGAGTCCACATCCCCAATCATGTCTGCCTCAGCCCATGCATTCAAGCAATTGTTTATCTTATATGTTTCCTCTCCTGCAGTCCTTCCTCTGAACTTGGGTAGCATCTTTACCATAAATCCCTCAGAGCTGTCTTGTGTCATTGCATTGCTGCTGGTACAGGAGCCCATTACATTCGATTTTACCACAGTATATCAGTCTCTGTGTACAATGTTCTTCTGGCTCTGCTCCTTT
>NW_025399760.1:0-2872 GCF_016433145.1 Gracilinanus agilis
CTCTCTCTCTTTCTTTCTTTCTCTTTCTCTCTGTCTCTCTTTCTTCCTTTCTCTTACTTCCTTCCTATCAATTCCAAGACAGAATAACAAGGGCTAGGCAATCAGGGTTAAGTGACTTGCCCAGAGTCACACAAGTAGTCCTCCAGTGGCTGCCCCACTTTCTAATTCATTTATGAAAGAGAGTGTTCCCTAGCAAGCTATTTATGTTGTTCAGTTGTTTTTATGACCCCATTTGCAGTTTTCTTGGCAAAGATGCTGGAGTGATTTACCATTTTTGTTTCTAGATCATTTGACAGATGAGGAAACTGAGGCAAACAGGGTTAAGTGAATGGCCCAAGGTCATACAGCTTAGTAAGTGTCTGAGGTCATATTTGAACTCAGAAGGATCAGTCTTCCAGACTCTAGGCTCAATCCTCTATCCACTGAACCACCTCGCTGTCCCCATAACCAAGTGGACTAGAAACTAAGAAGACCTGAGTTCAAGTCCTACCTTTGATACATGCATTATTATGGGAATTTGGCAACCTTTCCTGTGTTCTTGGCAATTCTCTAATATGTCTAAAACTAAGGTATAGGGAAAATATTGATCTAGATTTGTACTGGGAATTTCCTCACCTGGGATTTCTGTATTATGAGTGAAATCTCAGTCCCTCTCTATCCCAACCCCTTACCATGTGACATCACATATTCGTTAGCTGTGTATTTGTTTCATCTGTTTAAAGTTGGATAGGATCACAGACATAAACTCCTCAGACACCTCTCTTACAGGTGAAGAAATTTGAGGTCACAGATGCTTAAATGACTTTTTAAAGTCCCACAGTGCAATGAATAGAACACTGGGCTTAGAATCAGGAAGACTGATCTCAGGAAGATCAACTCCAGCCTTAGACACTTACTAGCTGTGTGATCCTGGGTAAGTCATTTAACCTTACTAGCTTCTGTTTCTTCATCAATAAAATGAGCTGGAGACAGATATGGCAAACCACTCCAATGTCTCTGCCAAGAAAATTCCAAATAGGATCAGACAAGACTGAAAAACAACAGAAGTCCAAGAGGCAATAAATGGCAAGACTTTACACCCAGATCCTCTGTCTCCTTTGTTGTCAGTTTTTTCAGTCTCTTCATAACCATACTGTCTGGGAGATTTTCTTAGCAAAGATATTGGAGTGGTTTGCAATTTCCTTCTCTAGCTCAATTTACAGATGAGAAAACTGAGACAAACAGGGTGAAGTAATTTGCCCAAAGTCACATAGCTAGGAAGTATCTGAGACTGGATTTGAACCCATGACTTCCTTTCTCCAAGCCCAATGCTCTATCCACTGTACCACCTAGTTTAGCTTTTTTTTTTTTTCCTACTGTACCACACTGATTTCCATCCTCCTACAAAACTGGGCAGGGATTCTGTCTTATCTATAATTTCCATCTCCTCAGCACCTAGCACAGTGTTCTCTACACATAGTAGGTACTTAATATTCATTAAATGTAATATAATATATGTAAGAGCCTTTTGAGAATGTTTACAGATTGATGCAATCAGCAAGCATTTATTATTAAGTGCCAGGCACTGTGCCAAGCCCTGGGGATACAAAGAAAAGGCAAGTGAAAGAAGAGAGTAGGAATGGATACAGCACCTACTATGTTCCAGGCACTCTACTAAGCATATTACTTGTATTACTTTATTTATTTGATCCTCACAACAGCCCTGCAAGGTACATGTTATTATTATCCCTATTTAAAGTTGAGGAAATTGAGGCAAACAGAGATTAAATGACTTGTCCAAAGACACGCAGGTAAGAAAGTGTCTGAAGCCAAATTTGAACTGAGCCTGGAGTCAGGACCCAAGTTCAAATTTGGCTTCAGACACTTTCTTACCTGCCACCTAACTGCCTCTGGGCAGAAAGAGGCTCTGACACCTTAGCTTAAGTAGATACATACACAATGCGTGCAGAGTAGGTGCCAGGTAAGCTTGGAGGGAAGGCTCTAGCATCTGGGAAGATTGAGAAAAGTCTCAGTTAGAAGGTGGAGTCTTGCTGAGTTTTGAAGAATTCTGAGAGGCAGAGTTTCTAAGGATCTTCCTGGGGAAGGGCATATTCTAGGATGGGGCACAGCTGGTACAAAGACACAGAGAGGGTAAATTAAAAATGAATAAGTCAGTATGGCTGAATCAGAATGAGTAAAGGGGAATAAAGTAAATGAACAACAAATTAATAAATCTATTTGATTGTAAGCTCCTTGAGGGCAGGGACTGGGTTTATTTTTGTTATTTTTTTTGGCCCCTTTTTGTATCCCTAAGTACTCAGTGAGGGAAACTAGGTAATAATGAGCAGAGATAAGAATTAAGCCTGTCCTATGTAGCGGTCAATCCAGCCTCCGATACTTACTATCTATATGTCCCTGGGCTAGTTACTTAATGCTGTTTACTTCCATTTTTCATCTGTTAAATGAGCTGGAGGAAACAGCATACCACAATAGGACTGATTTTTGCAGAGAAGATCCCAAGTAGGGTCATGAGGGGTTGGACATGATTGAAATGAGTGAACTTAGTAGGCCCTTAAAAATGTTGATTGATTAATTGATTGAATAAAGTGGAAGAAGACTGGAAAGATAAGTGACCAGATTGAGAAGAGTTTTAAATGCCAGACAAAGGACTTTATATTTTATCCCGGAAGTAAATGCTAGCCACTGGAGTTTATTGAAAGAGGGTGGAGGGCAGCTGGGTGGCTCAGTGGATTGAGAGCCAAGCCTAGAGACAGGAGGTCCTAGGTTCAAATTTGGCCTCAGACACTTCCTAGCTGTGTGACCCTGGGCAAGTCACTTGACCCCCATTGCCTAGCCCTTACCACTCTTCTGCCTTGGAGCCAATACACAGTAT
>NW_025399761.1:0-1644 GCF_016433145.1 Gracilinanus agilis
TGTTATGTTATGTTATGTTATGTTATGTTATGTTATGTTATGTTATGTTATGTTATGTTATATGTTATGGTGTGTTATGGTATGCTATGCTGTGCTATGTTATATTACTAGTTGTAGTTTTAGAGATGGAAGCTATCCCAGCAGTTCAATTCTCCCATTCTTACAGATCAGGAAATTAAAACTCGGAGTTAAGTGACTTGCTTATAGTCACATAATCACTAACAAACAGGAACAAATAGTGCAAGATAAGACTGGAGAATTAAGTTGGAATCAGATTTCAGAAGGCCTTGAATGCCATAGAAAGGAATTTCAACTTTATTTCACATATAATAGAATGCCACTGGAGGTTTAGAGTTTTTTTTGAAGATGGTTGATATGACTGCAAAGTACAAGATGGATGAATGCTAACTCCAGTGAATTTGTAACATATGAGCTGCAATATGTGGGAATAAAGGAAAAGATCTAGGTAGAGATTTCATCAGATCAGTTAAAAGTCTAGTTGAATGGAAAGGATATGAAGAAGCATGTGAAACTAGTGCTGAAAGAAGCCCAGAATACTTTAAACTTGTAGGTTACATGCCTTCCTATTTATGATTACTCAAAAATGCTTGAGAATGAAAAAATAATTCTTTAAACTCATTAGAAAAGTTTTATGGAATTTATGGCCCATTAACTCATGGTCCAAGTTTACTCTGATCAGGTTTAATCTTGGAAATAGCCTCTCAGAATATTATCTCTTTGGCTTATTTTGGTCTTACATCTGGAAATTTCCAGATTTAATGCTCTCTCCCCATTGGGTTCCACCTTGCCCTAGAACACTAGAAAGACTTGGAGAACCATCTTGAATTTTTGATTTCCTTGACACAAGAAATAATCTTGAGATGAATATTGATACAATACCTTCCCCCAAGTTCAGTAAGTTTTACTTTCTTATCAGGGATCCCAAAAAGACAATCAACCTTTATGGTATCATAAAGGAATTCCAAATTTCAGAGGATTTGGAATTCTTTGGTAAGGAAGCATACTTAGAGAGGCAGAACATGCAGCCCTTTATACTCTAAAGAGTAAATCTTTCTCCCCAGAGATTAGGGATCCAGCCTTATGATATTACCTAGGTCTTCCCTCAGAAGAGAAACAAACTTGGGCTACCTAGAAAGACAACCTCCTTTCTCAACCAATATGTATTTTCTGAAAACCTCAAGTTACTAGTAAACGGAAGAGTATAATTCTTTTTTTTTATCTTGTGTAAACTATAGCTAGAGATGGACATATAATATTTAAAAAAAGAAAGAACTACCTATTCCTACCTCTATTGTACAGAAAAAAAAGTTAATTAAGGTTCAGATTTCTTGAATGAGTAGACCAAGAGCAGAGCTGACATCTGAACTCAGTGCTTCTAATTTCATATCCATTGCCCTTTCCATTATAATACATCACTTCTTATCTCATATCTCAATTAATTTGGGTCATATCTACATTTCTGACAATAAAACTAGCAATAATATTAGTTAAAGGTCTCAATTAAGGTAAGTCAGTCTCTGACCTTTCAATTTTGTCATAATATGGGAAACATTGGATTATTTGAAGAACTTTCATAATTCTAATATGTGTAAGAGTTAAATTTAAAAGATTCAGGTCTTTAGA
>NW_025399762.1:0-4396 GCF_016433145.1 Gracilinanus agilis
TCTCTCTTTCTCTCTCTCATTCTTACCACCTCTGGGTATTTGCATCTCTTTCTATAGACCTCTCTATCTGTCTCTCCATCCCCTTCTTTCTCTATCTTTCTCTATCTATTCTTCAGATTCTCTCTCTCCCTATGTCTCTCAATTCCCTATCAATATATTTCTTTCTCTCTCTCTTTTTCTACAACTTTCGTCCTTAGGTCTCCTGTCTTACTCGCTCTTTACCTCTCTTCCTCATAGATAATGATTCATAGTATCTTACCTACTTCCTCTCTCTCACCTTCTCAGTGTTTCTCCCCACCCCCTTCCTGTCCTCCCCCTATTCTTTCCTATCTAGGTCTCTTCCTCTAGCACTGAGTTTCCCACCTTCTCTGCCCCTCTCTTCTTCTTTCTGTTTTTCTGTCTCCCTCTTGCTGTCTGTACCACTGTCTGTCTGTCTCTCTATGGTTTTCTTTCCTTTCAATTCTCTTCCTTTACCCTTCCATCTTTGCTCTATTTCTGACTGTCCCCTTTCCTCTCACATCTCTCTCCACTCTCTTGCATCTCCATCCCCTTCTGACTCTCCCTTCCATTTTTCTCCCTCTCACTTTCCTCCCTTTCCCTCTTTCTTTCCCCTCCCCCTTTATTTTTCTCCTTCCTTACATTTTTCTCCCTTCTTTCTTATCCTTCTGATTCATCTGTCCTCTTCTCTGTCTTTCTCTCTCTGTCTTTGCCTCATTATCTATATCTCTACAAGTCTGTTTTTCTCCTTTCTCTCTCCCTCCCTCTGTTGCCCTCTTATCTCCCTCTCAATTTGTCTCTTCATGTCTATCTCAGCCTCCCTGTTTTTCTCTCCCTACCACATCTCTCTCCCTCTCTTTCTCTGAATGGCAGTATGTTCCCGCCTGTCTGCACAGGTCTTAGTAAGAGCTTGTCCAGACATGACAGCCAATGTGGATCTCCTCCAGAAAATGTAACAAGAATCACACCACGTACACCAGCCCTATTTCTAGGCCTATTACATATACTACACCTTCACATAGGTGTAGCTCTAATGACGACAAAACAGCTAGGCAGCTGATGTTGAAATATTTCATGAGGAGCTGGCATCACATTTGATGTTGAAGAGGGAGTAGAAACAGTAGTTAAAGGATCTGGGGGTACAGAGTCAGGAGGTGCTGTATCCCTGGGGTGATGCTCTATTTTGGAGTAGCCCACAGACTCAGTCCTTGTTAATCCTAGGGTGTTTCTAAGGAAAAGGATGAAGTCTAAGAGGAGGCTGCTGAGAAGAATTCCACCAGTATTAGGTTAGGGTCTAAACAACGTAGTAAATATTCCTCAGGGAGGTCCTGAGGGCTGGGGGTTCTCAGTGTATTCCTTCAGAGGGCATTGCAAGGAGAAGTGGAATAAGATTGAAAAGATTGGGAGTATCTTAAATGAGTTCACACCTGAGAATAGAGCTGAAGAAAATCTAAATAATATTTACAAACATGTTAATACTTAGAAAACTGATTAGTACATCATTTTATAATTATTTTAACTAAAATAAGAAGTGCAAGAATTATCAGGGCCTACTTGAGGATGAATTGAAGTAAGCGTCAACCATGAAAATATGAGGCTATCCAGGAAAACCAGGTGGATGGGTCCCAGCAGGAAGAAGTTCCTTTGGCTACATGAGTGTGTTTTGCTATTAGCAAGGCATCATTTCATAGTTGCTGTAATGCTTCAGGATCGTCAATGATATCTCCTGATTGATTTCTATGGGAACAAAAGGATTAGTTGATTGCAGCACAGGCTCCATATTGAGCCACTGTTAAAAGATCAAGCCCAAAGTGATTTTCCACTACTATGGGAACCAATGAACACACTTTAGTCTGGAGCTTGGCTATACGACTGGAAATATGTAAGGTAGTGGCTGCTGTGTTTGGGGCCAATCCGTCAAGTTCAGAAAACAAGTCCTTTATGGAGCCTATTACTGCAGTCATTCCAATGTCTGGAACTAAGGCCCATAAAATGTGTGCTGGGGACTATTTCCATGAGCTGCTACTGGATTCAAGCTTCCCCATCTGTGCCACCACGCACCCAAACTCCTTGTGTAGCTGATACCTATTATGCTCTGGTTATATTTTTTAGTAGTCACCATTGGTATCAGATAAGCTATTCCACAGGTACCATACCATCCTGAAGACAGAGAGGAGAAAGCCTGGCCAGAACAGATAAAAAATTTGCCAGGAGTAATGAGTGCCTAGGACAATGATGGTATATGTTTTGTTCTGTTATCCTCATCTGTTCTGTTGCATGTAATGGTGGCAAAATTCAGAGAGGAACCATTTCCCTTTCCTCCTGCAGTGATTTTAGGAATAGCACAGATGAAGTTGCCTTCACCAGGGACTTCAACGGTCAAATTACAATACACATTTGAACCTAAATTAATGGTGAAGCTTATTACCTATGTTACTGTGTAGTCCTATAAAATAACTAGCATGAATCCACTGCTCTTAGTTATGTTCTTACTATGATGATGACCAGCATGGTGCCTTGGTGTATTATTATAGACTAGCCACTTGGTGTTGTTTAAGTCACAGAAGTCATATGACTAAAGTTTTCTGTTTCATTTAAAGAATTCGTCATGGATTTCAGTTCCCCAATCCTGATTTCAGTTGGTGGAATTAGGCCTTCCTTAATAGGCAGAGCATTTCACAATGGGTCAAACCCAGGAAAAAGAGGAGTTAGCAGGTGCCGAATGTAATCCTCAGGCTTGGACACTGATGACTAAGACTCAGAAAAAAGTAATTGACTCCTTGACACAGTATCTATTAGATACATAGTATCTTATAAGTATCTATAATGTGAACCAAACCAAGGTCTTCTTACTCTATATTCTGTGCTCATTTCTTGGCACCACACCTACTCTCAAATATAGCAATCTCTTGATCTGATGGGTAGATTCCAAGTGCTTTGTCTCTGGGAGAAAGTCTAGTATTATTTTGCCTCCAGTGTGCATTCTCTTCTATAAGATGACAGCTCAATGGGTCACTGAATAGAGCTTTGAATATGAATTCAACAATTTCTGAGTTAAAATTCTACAGAATGGGGAAATGAATGGGGAAAACCAGTGTTTTCTTCCCTTCTCTACCCAAATGGAAAATTAGCGCTTTCAGAAATGTGCAGGAGTGAGTATTGTTTGATGTCAATTCTTTCTATAAAGTTATACATACTCAAAGTTACAATTACTATCAATGTGAGGGCAAAATGACCAATATTTCAGATGTGCTTATATAATCAAAATCAATTCATTCATTTGACTGCTGTGTTCAAGCTCAACAAATTATCCATATTGTTTCTAGAATTAAAGGCCTTTCATTAAATTAATGCACAGCTTGGGAAAACTCTATGTTTCTGTACATTATGCTAAAATTAAAGTAAATTAGTTCCTTTTAAAAGCATTATTATAATTCTCTGGTAATTTGCCCTCTGCAGTAGGGTAAATGTTTCATATGCATGAGTTTTATACTAAAAACACTTTTCTATGATATTATCACACTGATAAAAGTGAACTATTTGATGATGATATGAATCAGTGAAAACAGTAGGGAAAAATAAAAGCTGTAAAGATATCCTATTTATTGCATGCTATTTTGCTTTTGAATGCTGTTCAGGTTGAGAGTTCAATTTTAAAGAAAAGATGACTAAAGGATGAAAATGTAAGTACATAAATGCAAAGACATTTAAAAATTTTTTTTTATATCCTGAAGTAAACATTAGACTTATCTTCAGTATAAGATGAAGATGAGCAGGATGCTAGATTGATCTTTTATAAATTGCTCTAATTGTGTATTTTCTTCATTAGAAATAATCCAAGATTTGTTATTGCCTTCTGGATAAAGTTTTCTGTACTTACATAAAACTCAAGATTTTCTGTAGTCAGGTCCTTATTGAAATCTAAGTTAGGTCCCAGTGTGCAGTAGGTACAATCTTCACCAATGTAGATTATAGGTTTCCTTTTAGTACCTTGAATATGTATTGCACACACCTGTCTCCCTGTCTAAGATATGTGGAATCAAATAAATAGAAAGGTAGGAAACCTAGGTTTCTTTCCTTTTTCATTCTAAGTCATTTTAAGAGTATAGTTGCAATGATGAGACAATACTCTAAAAATTTATTCCCAAGATCCATATCAAACTAATGAATGCAAAATATTATTTGGGAATGACATGCAGTTTTATCAGTTTGGAATGCCTTCATAACTCAGGTTTAATCAGGACATGTACAAAGCTATCCTCCTTGTTTCCAAGTAAACAGATTATCAGATATGCAATTGGGGGCTCAATGCTAAACATGTCTTTTGCTTTGAGATGTCAAGACAATCCTCCTGTTGGCCAAAGCATACCTCTCTCTCTCTCTCTCTCTCTCTCTCTCT
>NW_025399763.1:0-5598 GCF_016433145.1 Gracilinanus agilis
TATATATATATATATACATACATATACTATTTACTAATAGTCAAGTGGCCAAAAGATATGAACAAATAGTCCAAAAAATTCCAAATCATAAGCAAAGAATTCTCTAAATCACAAATAAAGGAAATGGAAATCAAACCTATCATGAAATTTCAACTAATGCCTTACAAATTAGCAAGAATGACACAAGATGGAATACTCATTGTTAGAGGACCTGTTTGGAAGAGAGACATAAAAGTGCATTGCTGATGGAGTTGTGAACCACTGTAAATATTTTGGAAAGTCGTATGAAAGTTTGCAAATAAATTGATTAAACATGCATACCCAGAAATTCTATTACTATTCTAAAGAAGGGCATTATGAAGTTAGAAATAAGAGGAAAGTCTCTACGCACACCCAAATATTTATAACAGTGCATTATTAGAAACAAAATCATGCTCATTGATAGAAGAATGGCTAAACTAATTATGACGCATGCATACAATTATATGTTATCATGCTGTAAGAAATTATGAAAATGATGATTTTCGAGAAGCATGGAGAGCTTTATATGATTTCATGAGAAGTGAAGTAAGGAGAGACAAAAAATACTATATTCAATGACTAACAATGCAAACAGAAAAAACACATACAGAAATCATCATAAGTAAAAGTTGTGAAATTATAAAGACAAACAATATTCCAAAGAAGAGGTATCAGAAGACACTCCCACTCTACTACTTTGTAAAGTGGGAGGCATAAATTAGGTATTTTGTAAATATTTTCAGACATCTTCATTCCTTTGAATAGGTGATGAGAATTCTATAAATGTGCAATATTGCAAATATTGTCAGTTTTTTTATGATGTATTGATTATATTGATTTTTCTTTCTCTTTCATCTTTCTTTTTTTTTAATAAGTTATCTGTTCATGAGTTGGCCATAACAATATAAAAAGCTGATATTACCAATGCCAATCAAACTACCAAGAGATGCTTTATCGAGACAGACAAAATCATATCAAAATTCATGGGAATAATGATTTAGAATCTCAAGGGCAAAAATGAAAAAGTCACAATTGAGGGAATGTAACATTTTCAGACTTAGACATATAGTAGGACTATGCCTCAATTTTGTATTCACTTTCCATCCATCTTATGTGTCCCAAAATATTATATCAAATCACAAATAATTCAGTCAAATCTTCAAAACAAGCCTCCAAATATGTGTTCTCCAGAAGTTAAAAATAATTACCTGATTGAAAGATTACAATTTTTGCTTTTTTGTTTTCTAGTGCATTATTAGAAGACAAAGCATGCACTACAATTATTAATAATCAGATATTGATACTGTTATTGTATTTGACATTATATTAGCTTAATTTTAGTGTTTTAAAAAATATACATTTGTATAGTAATTATGCCCATTATTCTTTCTGTTCTTCCTTTTTTATCCTTCATCACCTAATATACATTTTCCCTAGATTTAATCTAATGATAAGGGCAATTTAAAAGGGATTTTTCAAAGCTATATGTTTTAAAAAGAGAGTCAAAGAAAAGATGGGAGGGTGTGAATTGGATAGTGATAACAAATGATGACAGAAAAGCAGAAATACTCAACTTTTAAAATATTTTTGTTTTATTGGGTGGTTCTCTGGGAGGCAAGAGGTGGAAAAATTGAGGGAGAAATTTATTTGTTATATGGTATTGTTTGGCTTCTATTTCCTCTCCAGAGTGTAATAATCTTTGGACTAGAAAGGACAGGAATAAAATTAATGAAATGGAGTTGAAATCCCAGATAAATAGATAATAGGAGAACACTTAGCTGCCCTTGATCTGTTCAAGTCAGGAGGTCTAGTTGAAATCTCTCTTCGTGTATTGAGAGAACTGGTAGATGTTATTATTTAGCAACTCTCAGTGATCTTTGAAAGATCATGAAGAATAGAAAAGATATCATAGTATTAGAGAAAGTCAAATGCTTTCCTGATATTCAAAAAAAGAGAAGAGAAAGATTGTAAACTTTAGACCAATGAGACTTACTGTGATTCCGAGGGTAAGGAGGAATTGAGATTGTTTTATTAGAGGAATGATTAATAACTATATAGAAAGGGAATCAGTAATAAGAAATAATCTCATATTTTTTCAAGAACAAACTTCTTTCTAGATAGGATTTTTGTGTCAGGATTAACATTCTCTGGAGACTATATTAATTTATTAGAAGTGGAAGCAGGTTGGAGAGAATACAAGCACATATTCACATAACCAGTTGCCTAGCTAATCTGAATTCTCTCATCTCATGTCTCCCTTAAAGCTTCCTAGACAAGCAACTTGACCCATAACTTATAATCCTAGTGATGCCACTTTTTCTGGTTGTCACTGTTTGGACAGACTTGACTTTGGTCTCATCAGAGCTCAGTCTTCTGCAGCCAGCAAACACATGGCACAAGAAGCCAGTTTCCAGAGAGCCTTGATGTCTCCAGCATTCTCCTATAGTACACATACAAGTGAAATCAAAGGGTGGGAGTGAGACTGAAATGGATTTTCAAAACTTTCCTTTCTAAAAGGAAGAGAGGTTTAAAAATTTATAATTATTCACAGTTAAATTTCAGTAGGAGTAAATATAAAGTTTTAATTGAGTGTATTAAAATAGGATTTACAAATAGGGGGACTGAAATGATTCTGAAAAAAATATGTAAGGGTTTTAGTGGAATGTAAGCACAATTTTAGCAATGAATGTGATAAGGCAGACAAAAAATGATACGATTTCGGGTTGGATTAAGAGATGCATAGCTTCTAGCAATAGTGAGGTGATGGTCTCCCTGTATTCTTTCTTGTCAGATTTTTTTTTGAGTATTAGATTTAGCTCTGTGCAAAATCTGAGAAAATTATTAATAAATCCCAGAATATCAAGAGGAGAAAAACCAAGATTATAAAGGGCTTTTTGAAATCATGCCATATGAAAATTAGTTGAAGGAACTGTCCATATTTATCTTGTAGAAGTCTTGGGAGAGGGTGATATTACTGTTTTCAAGTGTTTGAAGGGTTCTCACATAGAGGAAGGATTAGACCTGTGATGACATCAGAGAGAAGAGCAAAACACAATTGATTGGAGTTGCAAAAAGGAAAATGTAGGTGTCATACTATTACAATTACTAACAGCTATAGCTCTCTGTGAAAAAGACTTCTTTAAGATGGGTGAATGCCACCTACTTGAAAGTTTCAAGTAGAGGCTAGTTGTCCAGTTAGGTGTATTTTCATGGTCTTTCCTTTTGTGTATGGGTTGGGCTACATGGTCTTTGAGATCCCTTATAACTATTAAATCCTATAATTCTGTGACTTTACTGGAGTATAAAACGAAATATTAAATAGAGATTTATCTAGATTTTAGCAAAATATTTGGCAAAGTCTCATAATTGATCAGAGGGAGAGATTAATGTCAACTTGGATGAAGGCTTACTGTAAACTGCTGCACTGATTTATCCTTTGTTCTACATTTTTTAACATTCTCACCATTGATTTGGATAAAAGATGAGATTGTATGCTTATCAAGTTTGCATATGAGAGAAAATTAAGATTGAGCAATGACTCCAATCTCAAGTGATGAGATAAAAATTCAAAAAATACCTTAACAGTTTTGAATATTGAACCAAATATAATAAGATTGAATATAATGAGGATAAATGCAAAATTTTATATCAGGTTCCAAAAATTTAACTTCACAAGTTTACTATGGGACAAGTGTGGAAAGATATTGTGATACTGGAGAAAGAGCAATGGCTCTGGATTCAGAACATTTATTTTAAAAACTTATCCCTCCTGTTTATTTGTGATTTTTCAGAAAGATATATTTAATAAGTATATAAAAAAGGAAGTAAGAGCCACAAAGAACTACATGACTTCCTCAAGAACAGGTCATTAACAAATCAACTTTGTTTTCTTACTAGACAGGTTTCTTGAAAATCAATAGGGGTAAATATGTTTTAAATGTTTGTATTAAAAACAAATTTACAAGTAAAAACTAGAGGAATCATAGATAAATATTAATAATTCTCTTGTGTGTATATATATGCATAAATACATATATATTCATGGAATGCAAGCACAATATGATTCATTAGTATGATATGATAGCCCTAAACAGTTAATCCAATTTTTAAGAGATGCATGCCTTCTAGCAGTTAGCAGGTGATAATCCCCCTATACTTTTCATAACCAGTCCTCCTTATATTATATTGGATTTAGCATTGTCAAAGATTAAGATTATTGATTTTTGATAAATTATAAAATATAAAGAGTATATTGTTATGCTTTAATTTCCCCATCTATGAAACAAAGACACATCTAGATCACTGCTGAAATTCCTTCTTTCTTGAGATGTATGAATTTTTCTTGAGAAATATTGAACTTGTGGAAACAAATCTAATCTGGTATTGGATTCCATTAATAGTGTCCAAAATGATGCAGATTATTACCACACTAAGCACTCTTCTGTCCAGTGTTATGTGTATTTGAGTATCTCATTTTAGCAATGGTATAGACAAGCTAAATTTAATGAATGGTAATAATATAGAATCTAGACAAGCAATTCCACTTCAAAAATTATTTGTTTTAAATCTAGGTTCACCTATTAATCTGTTTGGATGGCTATGGCTTGATTTGTTAATTCCAAGTACTTCACAACATTTTTTTGTCCCTCTTTTTCTTTTTCTCCTTTGAGAAATAATTCTGCCATAATTTTCTACTATCTTCTTCCTTTGGCTTCTGTATCTCTTTGACTCTTTTTAATAGCTGTTTTCCTTTGAGAAATGGACATCAGTATGATGTCACAAAATAGAACAAAGAACTTCAAGATTTGCATGTGTTATGTTATTGGGAAAGAGTCCTCATTGGAACACTTTAAATTTAGAATCTGATAATTCAGCCCGTGAAAAAAAGGCAGTCTTGCTTCAACCTAAACCAAACTTTATTGAGCTTCAATGGTGAATTTGTTACTACAAAAATTGGTCAACAAATCCAGCATTTATCAAATCCATACTTTTTAACAGTCACTGTGGTAGCTACTAGGAATACAAGAACAAACATGAAATGAAGGAAATGAAAAGAGAAATGACTAGTCGTTTCTTCAAATATTTTCACTATTCATTCAGTCAGGAGAATTTATTAAGTATTTACAATGTACTAGGCAATGTGTTTAGCCCAAATCAGTACATATTTATGAAATATCTATTTGTGTAGTACATCATGTTGGGCCTTAGAGGATATACAAAGAGCCATTTTCTGTCCCTGTGGAGCTTAAATATTGTAATGAAAAAAAGAGATAAAGAGAAACAGAAACAAAACAGAAAATGAAAAGAAGAGAAGCATATTTGAGACAAAGATAAAAAATAAATACACATATCTATCTATATAATCTATCACAGCACAGTTGCTAAAGAGATTATAATCTACAGAATAATCCCTCTTGCTTCTTAAAATTACTTTAAAGCACTCTTTCATGTCGACCCCCCTCCTACCTAGACTTAAACTGTGGTGGTCTCTGAGCTAACTTTAGAGTGTTTTCTCTTTCAGTTCTTTGGGGTTTCTCTCTCTCTCTCTCTCTCTCTCTCTCTCTCTCTCTCTCTCTC